>NC_025995.2:25346729-25607311 GCF_000442705.2 Elaeis guineensis
CAGTCATTGTCACAAATTACTTGGGAGGTCTTCGAAGCATGAAACAAATCATTTACATCAACACATAAAATCTTGTCGGAAGAGAAGCACAAAGGATATAAGACAAATGCTGTTACGTATAAGTGTTAAAGGGGACAGTTAATCATGCTTTTGATCAAGCAAATGCAAGAAGAGACTTGGCTTCTATGATTATAGTATATGAATATCTTCTTTCAATGGTGGATCATGATCTGTTTAAAAAATTTTTCAATATACTTCAACCACTTTTCAAGTGTCCATCTTGCAACACTATAAAAAGTGATATTTTTAAGATCTATGACTTTGAAAGAAACAAGGTGATGGAGATCTTGGAGAATAATGGTAGTAGAGTTGCCATAACAACAGACATGTGGACAGCTTCAATCCAAAAGAAGGAATTTATGGCCATCACAGCATATTTTATTGATAACTCATGGACTTGACAAAGTCAACTTTTGAGGTACTAAATTCTTTAATACTTTTTTAGTACTGTTTTATAATATTTTATACTTGTACGATTGTTTTTTGATTATAAATTATTAGATTTTTAATAGGTTTATCTATGTGCCTTGTCCGCATATTAGTGATGTTCTTGCTAAGGTTTTGGTTGATTGTTTTTGGATTGGAATGTGGATACAAAGTTGTCAACTATTACTTTAGGTAGTTGTTTAATGAATGATGCTTTGATTAGTATTGTGAAAGATAAATTGCAAGCTGATTACTTATTGCAATTTGGTTTCATATTACACATGCGTTATTGTACCCATATTTTGAATTTGATTATCAAAGATGGTTTGGATGTGATAAAAGATAGTCTTGAGAATATAAGGGATAGTGCAGTATATTGGACTGTAACTCCTAAAAGAGTTGAAAAGTTTGAAGCAACTGTTAGACAATTATAAATTTTTTTAGTAAAAAATTATGTTTGGATTGTCCAACAAGGTGGAACTTCACTTATTTGATGCTTCAAACTGCTATTCAATATAAGGATGTTTTTGCTCGATTGAGATAGCATGAATCTCAATATAAGTATTTACCTAGTGAGAGTGGTTGGGAGTTTGCTCGAAAAGTTTATAAAAAATTGGAGCTTTTTTATATTGTTACTGAGTTATTTTTAGGGACAAACTACCTCACTGCCAACTTGTATTTTAAAAAAAATTATCAAATTAAGTTAGCTTTAGGAGAATGGTTGTTTGAGGATGAAGTAATTAATAAAATGGCAATGAAGATGTTGGACAAATATGATAAATATTGGAGTGTTGTGCATGAGATAATGGGTGTTGCTTCAATTTTAGACCCAAGGTATAAGATGAGTTTTGTTGAGTTTTACTTTAAACAAGTCTTTGAGAAAGAAGAAGCTCCCAAGCATGTTGATAAAATTCGGACATTGTTAAATGATTTGCTGAAGAGCTACAAGTCAGGTAACATTTCAAATGTTGAAAATATTAAAGATAGTGAGGGACATTCAACCATCAAGTCAAAGTTTGATTTTAATGATAGTGCTTTACTTTCTTTTATTCAAAGTAAAAAGAAAGCTAAAGTAACAATTATGACTGAGTTAGACCATTATTTAGAGGATGATGTGTCACCTTGGTTTGATGATTTTGATATTTTGGTATGGTGGAAGCAAAATAGACTAAAGTATCCTACACTACAAACTATTGCTAGAAATGTGCTTACTATTTCTGTGTCTACAGTTGCTTCTAAATCTATTTTTAGTACAAGTGGTAGACTTGTGAGTCCTTATTGAAGCTGACTCTATGCAAAAATAATTGAGATATTGATGTGCGCTCAAAATTGATTATTGGCTTCTAAAAAAAAGATAAATTAAATTTAATATTGTCTATTAGTTTGTATACTTTTTACTATATTAATGTGTTTATCTTATTTTGAATCATTAATAGATGGATCATTAGCTACAAATGGTGATGATGATGATGGTCATTTAGATTGTTTAGGTAATAATATTTTTACTTTATGATTATTTTTCTAACTTTGTTATATATATTTACTTAATTATATATTTATTTTTTTTGATTACTTGTTGCAAAGCCTACTATTTGTCTTGAATGACTTGTGGAGTTGCAGTTATCACTTCGTAGAATTATTTAGAAGTTTGGTATTCAAGTTCACTACTTTTTCAGCACTATACTGAATTTTTATGGATAAATGGACTTAATGGTTATATTCTATGTTGAATTGTAATTTTATTTTTATATTTGATTTCTATAATCTGGACTTATAAATTATGTTTTATGTTGAATTGATAATTCTATTTTGGTTGATAATATGCATCAAATTATTTTGATTGTTTATTTTTTTGGGTATGGGACGGGTATGGAAAAATGGATTACCTGTTGGTATCCCTGAACTTATTGGGTACGGACATGGGTATCTCTTTTCTTATCCAATCGGGTATCGGATAGGATTTGGGTGTAGGATCTTAAGTTCAGATTTGGGGATGAGTAATACAATATCCTATCCAAACCCTACCCATTGCCATCTCTACTTGTTCTTAGTTCACATTGTTCGCAAGTTAGTGAGATCTAAGAATTTTTATCCCTTTTGTTGCTTTTGATATAACAAGCTTAGAATTCTTGTATTAGTAAAAAAGTTTTGAAATATACTATTTGTGCTATGGGAGCAAAACCAATCAAGATTGTTAGGACTCCAGGAAAGTGAATTCACAAAGGGCACGTGGAAATTTTCAGCTTTGAAGCCTCTCTTCGGCAATCATTTCTCTAGCATTGTTGGGGGTCTATATTTGACCAAGAAATCAATGCCTTTGAGTCCTCTAGAGAAAAATGGAAAGAATTTGAGGCCTTGAGTTGCAACTTGCAAGATGTTAGCTTCGCCTACATTTTGCTATTTTTAACATCAGCTCTCCATTGCAGATATTGGGTTGGGCATGTTGAGGAGACAATTTAAGTCTTATATATTAACTGGCATATAACCATACGCGAGATATATTTTTTTATTTTAAAAATAATATATATTTTTATTAATATTTAATAAAAATATAATAATAAAAAGTATCAAACTCGAGCGGTGAATATTATCAAATTCAGCCATATCTTATGAAGATATAATGATCCAGATTCCATGAAGCTCTCTCCTAAACTCTTCATTTCTTTCTATTTTTTTCTTTAATCATTTTTAAACACCTCCATCTCTCCTTTCTCTTCTCCTTCGATCCTCTTCTCTCACACCCGTTAACTCTCCCGATGGCCAAGTCGGCCATGCTCTTGCTGGAAGGATCTTCCTCTATGGGATCACCACTACTACCAATAGCAGCAACATTTTTTAGCTCCAAATATAGTGGGGATACATCAGTGTGTAGAATTTGATCATGAAGACATCTTCGATGGCCATATTTTCATCTCTTGCTAGAGAATGTGCTGATGGGAGGAAGTCTTGTAAGATTCTGATCAAGAATTGGCTAGTAAAGCACTCAGGAGTATAGGTCCACTCAATTGACAGTCATGATCATGTCTAACCTTAAAGCAAAAGAGCAATAAATAAATAAATAACTAAAAAGAGAAAAAAATGGTGGTAGAAATCATAGTATGTGACCACGTATTTCTAAATATATTTCTTAAGCAAAGATATATCATGTATAGACATGACAGAAATGTATTCCTAAATACTATTTAATATTTATTAAATATTATTTATCCTTCCAAAGGGTATATTTAAATACTATTTGCCATTTTCATGTACATGTGGTGAGTATATCATGTATACACATGGCGAATGAGGCCCTATCAACATAGAGGCCTCCATTTTTATAGATAGATCTTAAGTATATATAGAGATCAAAGAATTCAAATAATATATTTTAGCTAATCTTTTCGAGTGAGATTCTACTTCGTTACAAATGATACAAAGCAAACATGCTTTTGGCCTGAATAGATTCGGAGACATTGCAATCTAGATTTATTTGAGTGGACTATGGGCAAATTATGATATTTATGATCGAATTTTTTATATTTGTGATTAGACTTGGATAGATTTGGATCCTTAGTTGGATGAGGATGTAAAAATTTAAATTAAGAGAATATATAAAGATCTATGCATATGTGTATTTAGTTTTATATCGATTTACACTACATGATCTTGAGACTTAGATAGACCAAAAAATTTGAATAATATCTTTTGGGTGTTATTTATAAGAAACAGTGGGAAGCCCTTATGTCCCTCTTGAAAATGGGTCGGTTAGTGCTCAAGGCCAAGTATGCTATTTTTTAAGTATTTTTATAAAATATAAATTTACAGGATTACATGTCCCTATCATCGGCACTCTCTCGTCCCCCTCCCCAACACTGCCATTTTCTGACTTTTGGCTCCCCATAAGAAACAGCGACCATGAAAACATCTAAATTTGAATCGAAAGTAAACTAAAAGACAATTAAAAACATAATCAAATAGCCAAAGAATTAAAGAATTATAAAGAAGGAGATCGAAGAAATAGAGCGACCCATTGCTATTTCTTGAATGTCTTCTGGTCTACTCCACTTCCCTTCTCTCTAAATCTCTCTATCATTCTCTAAACCATAGCCCTAATCTGCATTCTCTTCTCCTAAAGGCAGTTCCTGAGCGAACGACAGCCTTGCTCTCTCCTTCTTCCAGGGCTGTGCGGCGGGGGAACTCTTTCCTATGCCCATCCAATTGAGCTAGGCCACCATCACCACCCCCTCATTCTCATTGCTACTGCAGTCCTCTTCTTTAATGCACCCTCGGTGGTAGCCCAGGTCAGTATCGATGATGTGGCAGCAATGCAATTCCTTGCCAAAGTGCCTTGATCTAGCCGACAAACTTGGCTACTTAGATTCCTTCAATCCCTACGGCCATTAGGATGGCGTCCGTTGCTCCGGTTACCATGTCGCTGCTATCCAAGTTAGCAATTGGGCCCTCTCTAATGTACTTCCATCAAACATCCACAACCTCACCACCATCGCACCCCTTGAGCTCATGTGCAACCACCTCTCCGATCCCCTCCCCTTCCTTGTAGCTTTAACCTGTTGTTTGGTACGAAAGATAGATTGAAAAAAAAAAAAAGAAGGATGGAGGAGGAAGGATGGATGGAGGAAAATTTATTTATCCTGTTATATGTTTGGTGAAACATAAAAAGATGGGTGGAAATAATTTTTTCTTCTATTTGATATAGAAGAAATGAGAAGAAGGATGGATGATATTTGTATAATATTTTTATAAAACTATCCTTTGATAAAAATATTATTATTATTAATTTATAATATTTATTTATACTAAAAAAATAAATAATATATAAACTTATAATCTTTATAATCTATAATTATATTAAAAATTATATAAATATTTTATTTAATATATAATTTTATTTATTATTTATTAATAAATTAGTTATATAAATAACTAATTAATTTATAATTTAGTTTAAATAGTTAATTAAAAAATAGTAAATATAAATAGAGAAATTAAAGGTAATATAATTATTTAATTATAATAATAAAAATTATATACTAAAATTAAAATAATGACTAATAAAATTTAATAGTATATTATTAATAGTATATATAAAAATATATATAAATAATATGAATGAAAAAGTTAAGAAGTATTATAGTTTTATCAAAAAAATTAATAAGAGATAATTTTATCAATATAAAAGTCTATCCTTCAATACTCTATCCATCCTTCCTTCATCTTTTTAATTTGAGAGAATATAAATTAATGGATTAGGATAGATGAATAATCCCTCCTTCATCTATCCTTCCTGTAATTTTTTGAACCAAACGTTAGATGAAGATGATCCATTCTTCTAATTCCATCCATCTATTTTCTCATGACTCTGACCAAATACAGAATAAATGGTTCTAGTAAAATACAGCCAATGATTTTGATTTTTTTATGCACGGTGCCTCAAATTTTTTTCTGTTTTGGTGCAGATTAAAAGCTGTTATGATACATAGTAAATATTATGTAGACAAACATCAAATGGAGGCTCTGCTCAAACATACGCCTCCATGTTAATATATACACACACACATTAGCTTATAACCTTATAACATACATGGGATGCGATTTTTTTCTTGAAAAAATATTTTATCTTATTGATTTATTAATATCTATTTTATATATATTTTAAAAATAATTAAAATAATAAGAAATGTATTTTATGTATAGTGTGGATTATAAGTTATTTTATTTTTATCTAAATTTGGAGTTCTCTAATCTTGTTTCTTTTCCAGACCTTCATACAATAGATGTTATTTCTAATTTAATTTTTTTAAATATTTTTAAATATTATTATGAGAAAATTAGAGAAATATTTGAACTCAATTGATACATTTATAAAATAAATATTTAAGCTATTATTAATCAAAATTATTTCTTGGCATTTAAGATAAATCTATTTTTGAAAGATAACATTAATGGAATAAGTATTAATGGAATGATATTTAAGTTGATATTAATTAAATTATTTCTTAGCATTTAAGATGATTTTTTTATAAATAAATATAATAATAATTTTGAGTTTGAGCATTTTAAATCAAGTAGAGCTCAAACCTCCAACTCCTCATCTCAGCTTGGTTCAAATGCATCTGTGGTCGAAAAATGGCCTAGGTAATCTTATTGTCAGCATCAGTACTTAGTAGGATAGGGAACATCTAAGAACAAACATCTTCTAGATGCATTAAGTCTTCACGCTCCTCCTACTCCACACGCATGGCAAGGGTCTTCTCCTTCTCATCCTCCTCATCCTTGACTACCCCATCCTTGGTGGACTTTTTATTCCAAAGCTCCCTGGATGACTTAATCAAGTCCCTGTGCTCGCAGCTCACCAGCACTGAGCCCACCCTCCTCTCCCACGCCCTTGTTGAGATCCATTGTGAGATTCACTCTCCAGACCCTGACACCAAGGCTGTCACCCTTCAGAAGCTCACATACCTCTCCTCCATCCATGGCCTCAATGCCTTCTAGGCTGCTTTCCACTCCCTCGAGCTCCTCCCTTCCCCCTCTCCCCTCCACAACTGCCTCGCCTACCTCGCCGCCTCCCTCTCCTTCCACCCCTCCACACTGACGTCCTCCCCCTCTCCACCCACTAGCTCCGCAAGGATCTCTCCTCCTCCAACCCTCCCCCCTTCTCTTCCCTCGCCCTCCACCTCCTCCACCTCTCTGCCTCCCTTGACCTCCCCCACCACCTCGCCCCCGACCTCATTCCCCTCCTCTTCCCCCACTCTAGTAGCATGATCACTAATACCAAAAATAACAATAACAATTCTTCCCCTCCACTAGTGGGGTATTGCGTGTTTGCCACAAACTACTAAACAAGCCCCATATGTCAAATGAATGGTCTGACTTCATCGCATCCAAGACCATGAGTCTCTCCTTGCCCAATGCCTCAACCTCGACCACCACCTCCACTCCCTCCACCACTCCTCTCACCATCTCAACCTCGCCCACTCTGAAGCCAGTCTCCTCATCTCTTCTATCTACTCTACCACCAACCTCACCGACTAGGTCAATCCAAAGATTCGCAAGCTCGATCTCACCCAATCTTGCATCCACTCCACTGTCTGCCGTCTCACCTCCATTGTCGAACAACACAACCACCCCTCCATCCTCTACTTCGTTGGTATCTTCCCTCCTTTCGGGCTCCAAGAAGAGGGCCACATGTCAAATGGAATATATATTAAGAGAGCCACATGTCAAATGGAGGCTCTATTAGTGCATAAGCCTCCATTTTAATATATATATATATATATATATATATATATATATATATATATATATATATATATATATATATATATATTAGCCTATAATCTTGTGCCATACACAGGATGCAATTTTTTTCTTGAAAAAATATTTTATTTTATTGATAGTATCTATTTTTATATGTATTTCAAAAATAATTAAAATAACAAAAAAATATATTTTGTACATAGTGTGGATTATAATATATTTATAAACTATTTTATTTTTTTCTAAATTTAGGTTTTCCCATGGGCCTCTTTTGGCCTAGCTCCTTCTAAAACCTTAGTCTTCTTTCCATATGAGTATTCGTTCTTCTCTACTATGCTCTTTACCCTCTTCTTATTGCAAGTCTTATTGATGTTGACTAATTTATAAGGGGTTAATTGTATTCATATGAATCTATATATCATAGTTTCTTGCTTTTAGGATTGTTGTTCTATCATTGGGCATTGGTGGTGAGAATCATAGGGCTGTTGTGAGAATTTAGCACAGTGACTGATGACTTGAGACCTCTGTTTATTCAGATAGAAAATAATGATTTAATTGTACTTTTCTCAACTGCTAACTTATTATCAGGGGATAGTTTTTTTGTGTTTCTTCCATTTCTAGCTACTCCAAGACCTAAGATCATCCTTGGAAATTTTTGACTTTGGATTTTTGTACTTTATTTCTTTCATTTCCATTTCTACTGAGATTAAGCTCTCAAAACCTCAAGGAACCAACTCACACCACCACAACTCGCACAGAATTCTATATACTTGAGACAAAATCCAATCAAAACCTAAGAAACCCCTCTAATCTCTCTCAAGTGCTCTCCTTTCCTATGGATCTCTGAAAAAGAAAATAAAATGAAAAGAAAAAGAAGTGAAAAGAAAAAAAAATCATCTATGTGGGGAAAGGTCTTACCCTTAATTTTTTTCCATCTTTCCTTTGTTTTCATTGACTTTTCCTATGTTTTCCCCCATTTTCCTCTATCTTTTCCATCCTCAAGAGTCCAAACCGGGTGGCAGATTTGGAGTGGCCAAATAGGGAAGCTTAGACGACGGCTAGGGTTTTATGTTACATATTTCCTTTCTTTTTCCGTTCTCAAGAGTTTCAATCGGGTGGGAGGCTTGCTTGACCATGCTGAAAATGGTATTTTTTTTTGACAATGCCATCAAGTGGATCTCTGACAGTGGGGAACACCCACTTGCTCGATCCCTTCGCTGCCTCCCTTTCCCCCATCCCCTCTCGAAGAACGTCTGCACGATAAACACCCACCGGTCCGACCACCCCATCCATCTGCTCCGTGCTCTGCCACCATGATTGCCCCTTCTTGATGCTGCCTTCCTACTGCGAGGGTATCCCATGACACTCTACGCTTGTCGAAGCCTTTCGAGAGCTATGAGCTCCCTCAGCACATGCTCCAGTAGCTGGAGCATGTGCCAATCGTGCCCCCTCTGCCGAGTGCCCCTTGGAGTGCCAGCGCTAGAACCTCCTTTGACCCACATGTATGACATCTTTTCATGCCTTCTTAAGGAGCGCATCATATGCATCAATGGTCCCATCTTTGATGATGCCTCCATGGTCTTGCCCTAGCTCCTCTTCCTCGAGTGCCTGCCATCACCAGGATCCTTACCCACATATTTTTCATCCTTGTGTGTCTTCTGTATGGATGACATGTTGCAAATAGAGGCATATGCATTGATGACATATGGCACACGGAGGCATTGCCAATGTAGATGCCTCCATTTTAATATATATATATATATATATATATATATATATATATATATATATATATATATATATATATATATATATATTAGATATATTAGATTAGATTCATTGGACAACAAGACTAGTTGAAGTGGGTTTAGTTCAAGAAAAAATGTCCAACCCTTACCTACCTATTTTAAAAATGGGTTGGTTCGGGTTGACCCATTTCAGTTACAAATTTACAATTGACCAAATAAATCATTTTATTTTACAATTGGCAGGTGTTAGAAAATATATTCTAAAATCAATCATTAATCTGTTGAGCATTGTAAATTGTATATGAATTATTTATTAATAAAAATTATTTAGTATTTTCATTATAAATTATGCATCTTCTTTATTGAACTCTTATGTTATGATGAAGCCTTTGGAATTATATTCCAATCGATAAAGAAGAATTTATCATATAATTCTTAAACTTGTTCATGATCAAATGATATATTATTACTAGGATGATAATATTTATCAAGTATAGATCGTTGTGTGCCATATGGATTGATTATCCTCATAATTAAAGAGTGTAGAGATACTGGTATGACATACAGGTGAGATATAGGAGTACATCTCACTGAATATGATCTAACTGTAGAGCACTCTGCTATCAAGAGTCGCTCATGAAGGATATGGGTATAGGTGTCCCTCCAACTTGAGATCACTATGGTGACTTGCAATCAACTCACTGTGCTTTGATGCCAGACTATCTGAATTTTTAATTTAGTGATGAAAAATTTTTGGATATAGTCAAGTACTTATAAAGTTAGTGTATAAGTCAAGATGGGATTGACCACTCCTGGTTTCAGAAGATAGTTCTACATTGTATTTTAATTCAGTAAAACTTTGACCAGGATAGTTCTTGTAAGGAGTCATAGAATTTATGAGGTTGAGATATATTATAGATGTACTGATTAAAAGTTGATAGTTTAACTCTGAGTCATCCTAAGCACTGAGGATTAAAGGAATGAATTATATAGTAACCATATGTCAGGATTCTTGAGTGTTGCTTTGCAATCATTCGACTTATCTAAACGTTGGGCATCATTGCTAGATGATCACTTTGATTAGTATAAAAATTTATTTCTATACTATCGACTTAGATTCAAACCTATGGGGTCACACATAAAAAAAGTTTCTATCTAATTAGATGGTTGATTAATGATTGAGAATCGTTCAAGGGTATAATCATCAATATGATTGATGGTTAATCTTATGCAAAAGTTATGATGAAATAATTCACTAAGGGTCAGTAAATTATTGAAAGATTAATTAGCAATTAGATTATTGATTAGCTTAATTTGATTGAGCATTGAGGTTTGGATCAAGTCTAATTAAATTTGATTCAATTAGCTTTAACCCAATTATATTATAAAATGACCTAATCACTAAGGATGTTTGATTTTTGATTTGATCAGGACTTGAGTTTGATTAATTTCTAATTAAATTAAGATTTAATCAATTTAGTTTAGTGCCTAATCAGATTAGATTCAGTCATCTAATTGGATCTAATCTAATTTGATTTGGATATGGACCTAATTGGATAGACCTAGAGTCCAATCAGATTGGATCTTATCCCCTTGCACCCTACTTTCTCCATGATATATTTCTCGATGCAAATTTAGAATATGCATGAGATAACTCCTTGCATTCAAGCCTTTTGTCACCCTCTCTGGATAAGGGACTAATTGGTTATGCTTTGAATTCAAATTGAATTTGAATTTAAACTAAACTACCTAGTCCTTATCTAATCCTATCCACTCCTCACCGCACACCATAAGATGGGGTCTATTTTGTGCGACAAACAGAGGGCTTTTATCATGAGAAATCTGAGAAGTTTCATTGAGAGAGTGGGGCATGAAGATTTGGGGTGGGCAGCCTTCTTTGGTGTGTGAGAATTAGAGAAGAACCATCTCCTCTTGGGTGAGTGGCCTAGGGTTTCATCTAGATTTCAAGAAATGAGAAAAAGAGAGAATAGAGATTCTCCTATTATTCTTTTTCCACCACCTCACATCCTCGTAGCCCTATCTTCATCCTTTGAAAAGTTTGAGAGATTGAAGAAAGAGTGCAAGTCAGCCATCAAGAAGGTCTCCGCGCGAGCTAGCACTCCCGGAGAGATCGATTAGCACCAGAACTTCGTGTAGACATCCTATAGAGTTTGGACACTCTATGCGGCTGCTCGACATCAGAAAAAATTCTTTACCTCAGTTGATAGTTATGGTGATTAGCTACCCATGCTCTGGTATGAGATCTGATCTCAAAATAGATATGATCTAGTTTAATATAGATGTGATCTACTACATCATTGATATGATCAATTGTACTTAAAAATCAGATCATGCATATTATTCTTGTCATATGATCATTTATAGATAGTTTTTAGATCTAATCTGGTGCATGTATAGTGATCAAAATATTTAATCTAAATCATTTCTGCTAAAAATTTTAAATTGCATGTATGAAACTGCCTATGTCTCCTTCCAATTGATATCAGAGCATAGGTTTGATATGACATGAATTCATATGCATGTAAATCTGATTTCTTATTGTTTAGATTAGATCTAAATAATTTTATGCTCAGATTTGATATTTGATCAGTCTCTTATGTGATATTAGATAGATGTTTTGGTAGCCAAGTACTATGATTGGGTTGATCATCAGGCTATCCGATTATAAGAGCAAGTAGGATTTAATGATCCTATCTTCCTATTCGATGAAATTCTCTTATGGTGTGTAGGGATGCCATGTGATTATATCTCATGAAGAAGAATTATGAAAGAAAGAAAACTTATTTTTCTACAAAATTTTAGATCCGAAAATCTTAGGATCTGTTGTATGCGATATAAATTTAAATTATGCGAAAAGAAGTAACATCTAATCATTGAAAATAAAATCTAAAATTATAAATAAGTTTCAATAAGATCTAAAAGGATTTATGATTAATGTTATTGCTGGTTCATATAAAATTTTTTGATCTAAAACTAAGCAAACTGTTGCTGGCATGCCTGTGGAGTTGGCTCGATTTTCGTTCGAGTCAACTCCAGTCCCTAATGAGTCGACTTATCCTTAATTGGAGTCGACTCCAAATTCTATTGAGCTGACTCATTTTTACATGAGTTGACTCAATCTCTACAGACTGAAATTATTATTCTCTGTTCGTCACAGGGAGACGACTCTATTTGAGAATGAGTCGACTCACTATGATAAGTTGACTCATTCCAAGGATGGGTCGACTCATTTTGTGGATAAAAAATTTGCATAAAAAATTTTATAAGATCTAGAATTGTGAAGTTAAGATCTAACAACATTGCATAAAATATGGGACCATGGGTTAGCTTGAGTCAGATCTTTTAATTGGGTTAGACCTAAGGTTAGAATCAAATGTAATATGAACTAATTAAAAAAATTAATTAAATCTAACCAAGAGTTGAATGAGACTAAATCAGATTTTCTTTAGATCAAATATAATAGTTGTAATTGGTCAAGTTCATATCTTTGATTAGACCAAATGGATCAGATTATGGCTCAATGATCGAGTCTGAATCATTAGGCTGATTAAATCAAAATTAATGAACTAGTTGGTATCTAAGGTAAGTTCGATAGTTCTGATCGATAGTTTTTAATTGACAGTTACTTACCTGACTATTTCGATGGTGTTTAAGGCAAGCTTGGTAGACTCTCCCAATAATCACACTTACCTGGCCATATTGGTGAATTATGTTTGGATTGGATCACTTAGTAATTTTAGTTGATCCATGCCATTAAGATTGATCAGTATGACTGATCTAGATGCCTTTGAATCAACCATATCTCTAGCCCTCTTTTAATGACTTGGTAAAGTTAGTGGGAGGATTATTGACTACTGATTAATCTCTTCTCTTTTCTAAAAATATATAAATAAATCTTCTAAATTATTAGATCTTTAAAATAAAATAGTTATGGGATAACTAGATCTAGCCTCCCATTAAGGTGGATAGTAATCGATCCAATAGTCTGATAATCATGGAAGGTGCCATATGCCTGGTGCTTATCTACTATTGAAATTATCATTCATTATATGATCACTCAGTTATGTCTCTCTGATGGGTGGTCAGGTTGGCTGAGCAAACTCGAGCCTAATTATTCGTTAGTTAGATGTGCTTAGTATGGTCATGTTAATGGTGGATCTAATCAAGATTTTCAGTGGAGGCATAAATACTTGCTAAAGAGAAGCTTAGGGCAAAATTAATTACTAAAAATTATTTGATAAAATAATTGGTTAAGAACCTATCCATAGATGCATATGGATTGATTGAGCAAATTTGGGCTCATGTGCAGTCTGTGTGGATTGTAGTACCTACTAAAAGATTAAAGTAATTTTTTGAATTGGAGTAGAGGCTATCAATTCATATAAAATAGTAAAAAAACTTTTAAACTAAAGTCCAAGTACCTTTAGACTACCAATTTGCTTTAATAATTTATATACTAATAGGTCTTATGATTTTTTCTTTTATGCAGTTATGGCTAGTACCTTATCGCTTCGATCACTGTTTGATAGTGATAAGTTGATGGGACCTAATTTCAATAGCTGGTATCAAAAACTAAAGATCATTATGGAGTATAAGTAGATCTTTTATGTTTTAACAGATCCGACATCTGAGAAGCCTACTCCGAATACTCGTGATGCAGTCTGAGACACTTACCAGAAGTGGCTCAATGATCGAACCATGGTACGTTGTATTATGCGGGTCATAATGAATGACGAGTTCAGTCACAAGTTTAAGGATGCTCAGTCGGAGGACATGCTTAAAGTGTTAAATGAGTCTTTCGACACTCCTAATGAAGTTAAGAGGCACAATACTAGTTATGCCATCTTCAATGCTCGTATGAGGGAGGAAGCGTCGGTCACCGATTATGTACTATATATAATCGAATAAATCGAGTGTTTGAGCAAACTCAAGTTTTTCTTGCATGAGTAGCTTGGGAAGGATGCAATTCTGAACTTTCTAGCCAAGTCCTACTTCTCTTTTCTCAGTCATTATAGAATGACTAAGCTTACAGTTAACTATCATGGTTTGCTGGGGTTACTGCAGACTCTTGAGAAGGATCATCAGGTCCACAAGAAGCCAATAAATGTAGTGGGAGGTTCATCTTCTGGATGTTGTCCCTTTAAGAAAGAAAAAATAAAAAATAAGAAGAAAGTGCATAGTGTTGGGGCATCCAAGCCTAATCAGACCAAGAAGTTCAAGTTCGATCAAAGTCAAATAGAGTGCTTCTATTGTAAGAAGTTGGATCACTGAAAGAAGAATTATCCTCAATACATTGCTTCACTTGATCTGAACAGGCCGAATAAGAAAAAGAAATAAGTAGTTGTTGGTCAAGATAATTATACGACAATACCTTATAACTTCTCTATTTATGATACTATGACCTACGTATTAGATACTGATAGTCTTATTAATATTTGTAATTTATTGCAGAGACTTTATATCAGTAAGAGATTTGAAGACGGTGAGAGATTCCTGAATATTGGAGATGAAAGATCTATTTCAATTCTAGTTTTAGAAATTGTCAAGCTTATTTTCAACTCAGAAGTTATCATTAGAGTGATTGTTACTTTTGTCCATCATTTTTATTGAATGTAATTTCTATAGGCCTTCTGGTTATCAATGATTATGAATTTTTAACAAAAAATAATCATTATGATATTATTGTGAATGATGTTATTGTGATGCATGGATAAATGAATAATGACATTTATACTTTATCATGATCTGTTAGTGTAATGTACACATCAAATAAACATCTTAGATTAGATAATGTCATAGATGCCTATCTTTGACATTGTAGACTAGATCATATTAACAAGAATAAGATAAACAGGTTAACTCTAAAGAAAATCCTCGAAGTCAATGATTGTAAATCATTGCCAACTTATAAATTCTATCTTTTTGAAAAGATGACCAAGTCACCTTTTACTGAAAAAGATGAACAAGCCAATAAAATTTTAAGTCTAATATATACTGATGTATGTGGACCTATGAACATTTATGCCAGATGTGGGTATTACTAGTTTACTATGTTCACTGATGACCTATCTAGGTATGGGTGCATCTGTCTTATAAAGTATAAGTCTAAATCATTTAAAATATTCAAATGATTCCATAATAAAGTTAAAAAATAAATTAAGAAGAGTATTAAAACTCTTCGATCAAATCGAGGAGGTGAATATCTCATCAGTGAGTTTCTGACATATCTAGAAGAGAATAAGATTCTCTCTCAATGGACCCCTCTTGGGATACCATAATATAATGTGATATCTGAAAAGAAAAATCGAATCCTATTAGACATGGTTCGGTCCATGATGGGCTTTGTAAATTTATCGATCTTCTTTTAGAGATATACACTCGAGTCGACTTGTTATATACTTAATAGGATTTTGAATAAGTTTGTAAATAAAACACCATGTGAGATATAGATTGGGTGTAAGCCGGTGCTCTCACATCTTAGGATTTAGGAGTGTTTGGCTTATGTCAAATATTTAAAAAAAGACAAACTTGGATCTAGGTCGGATAAACATCTTTTTATTGAGTGTCCGAAAGAAATTAAGGGGTAGTACTTTTATCTTGCTGAAGAATAAAAGGTGTTCTTCAGCCATAGGGCTATCTTTTTGAAAGAAATATTTTTTGAAAAAAAAAACTAATACCTCTAAAGTTGAACTTGATGAAATTCATGAAGAAAATATAGGTAGTGCTATGCATGCAATTTTAAAATTTTTATGCAGTAAAAGAGCAAGATTAAACTATTTAATCTAAATCACATGCATAAGATCTAATCTAGACTATCATGCCATGATAAAATATATAAAATATGATGCACTTTAGATCAAAAAATAAATACTTGCATCAATCTCATCGATACTAAAATCCTAGATCTAACTATTAGATCTAATGATACGATCAAGAAAGGTTAGAAATAATTACCAAACCAATTTGATCTTGATCTCCTCTAGTCCAATACTTAGAGAGGATGTTTCTCAGGTCACTTGCAGCCACACAAAGTTGTCTGACTTTTATAGAAAAATCCACGTGAAGACTGGCACAAATCAGGGGCTTGAAGGTGCTAGCCTGCAAGCAACTTTGACGGCTGATCTCTTTCCTTTTCTTCAAGCACCTTGGACACTCCAAAGGATGAAGAGATCTAGAGGAGGAAGAGAGAAAGAGGAGAAGAGCTCTGAAAAAATAAAAACTAGTAAGAAAATTGATGTTTTATGCCAAAAAGAGGGGACCCCTTTTTATAGGAAAGGAATTAAGATTTTCATCCAAGGGAGGGTGCCAAGAGTCCACGCCAAACATCTTTTGGCATCCCAAAAAAATTCTAGAAAAGGCTCTATAGCATGGAGAAGGAATCTAGTATCTCACATGCCTAAGAACTCTCCAAGAAAAATAAAGAAAAAAATATTATGGTGCTAACAACCTTCTTTGTATGAAAAATCTCTTTCTTTGTTTTCATCTTATTTTTAATTCAGATTGCATTCGAATTTGATAAGAGATAGGATTATGAGTCATCAATCATTGCCACCCATCTTTATTGGGTCTACTACTTTGATGTCAAAAAGATCAAGCCAAATCTTATTTGGCATGGAGATAAGGGCATGGGTCCAAATGTGGCGCAAGAAGATAAGAATAGAGTCCTAGTTGATTTGGACTCTTTATTTCTATTCTGATTCTAATCCAAATCAAATTTGGATTAAATCCACTGATAGAAATGAATCTAATCCAATTATAAATCTAATTATCTTAATAAATTTTTAACCCAATTAGGAATTAGCTGATTCCAAACTTTGATCAAATTAGGATCAAATTTTTCTTGTAATTAGGATTGATCATATCAAATCCAATCAGAGTCAAAATGAATCTAATTCAATTAGACTTGATTCAAAGATCTTCACTTAATCTAATTAAGTCAATTAGTAATCTAATTACTAATTAATTTTTTATTAATAGTAGAGTCCTAGTCCTAGCGGGACTCTCCTTCAGAGTCTCAATCCTAATGGGACTCCTCATCAGAGTCACAATCCAATTAGACTCTTTAGCTATCAGATCTAACCAAATCTTCTAATGCATGTGATCCTATAGGTTTGAACTTAAGTTGGTAGCATAGGAACAACTTCCTATACCAATCGATGTAATCATCTAGCAATGGTGACCCGACATTCGGATTGATCAAAATATTACAAAGCAACATTCTAGAACCTACTAGTATATGGTTACCGTATAATTCATCTCTTTGACCCTAATGATCAAGGTGACCTAGAGTTTAACTATCAACCCTAATTTTATCGATCATATTATATTTCAACCTTTCAAATCCATCACATAGATTATCCTAGTCAAAATTTTATTAAATTAAAATATACTGATGCATATCTCTTACTAATTTAGAGGGATCAATTCCATCTTGACTCACACACCGACTTGATAAGTACTTGATTGCATCTAGTATCCTTCCATCACTGAATTAGAAACTTAGAAGGTTCGTTACTAAAGTACAGTGAGTTGCTTATAAGTCACCATGGTAGTCTCAGATTTGAAAAATATTTATACCCATACCCTTTACGAGCTACTCTTGACAGCAGAGTGCTCGGTACATGGTCACGTTCGATATGAATGTACTCCTATATTCCATTTGCATGCCATAATAGTATTTCCACACTCCTTGATTAAGAGGATAATCAACTCATATGGCACACAATGATCTATATTTGATATTGGTATCATCCTATTAATAGCATATTATTTGGTCGTGAATATTTTTAAAGACTAAACGACAAATCCTCTTTTATCCATTAACTATAGTCCTAAGGACTTCATTATAACACAGGAGTTCAAAGATAGATAATTTGTAATGAAAATATCAAATAATTTTTATTAATAAAAATTTTATATAATTTACAAGATGAGCACAATCATCAATAGGCTGACGATTGACTTTAGGATATATTTTCCAACAACTCTCACTTGGATTAAAGCCAAATGGTACAGTATTGTATATCCATCCTTGATTTGTGATCATCAAACTTCTTGATTTTGAGAGCTTTAGTAAAAAATGGATCGGCCAGATTTTTTTTTTCATCGATCTTCTGAAGGTTGATGTCACCTTGATCCATAATCTCCTAGATAAGGTGATAGCAGCATAGAATATGCTTGGTGCACTGTTGGGACTTCAGTTCCTTGGCTTGAGCAATGACTCCAGTATTGCCATAGTATAACAAGACAGGACTATCAATAGAGGGTGCCACTCCTAGCTCGTCGATGAACTTTTACAATCATACAGCTTTTTTCGCAGCATCAGATGCCACGATATACTCTACTTCTCAAATAGAGTCAGCCATAGTGTGCTGCTTGAAACTTTTTCAGTAGATTGCTCCACCGTTCAGAGTAAAAACATAACCTGACACACTCTTGCTATCATTATGGTCTGACTGAAAGCTGGAGTTAGTAAACTCCACTAGTTTCAAGTCAGTTTTACCATATACAAGCCACTAGTCTTTAGTATTTCTCAAATACTTAAGAATGATCTTTACGACCTTCCAGTGGTTCTCTCCTGGATCAGACTGGTATCTACTCACTACTCTTAGTGAGTATGTCACGTCTGATCTTATACATATTATGGCATACATAATAGAATCTACTACCGAAACATATAGAATTCTACTCATACTTTTTTTCTTAAGGGGTTGTAGGACAATTCCTCTTCGAAAAAAAAATTTCATGGCCTATCAGGAGATAGCCTTTCTTAAAATTCTCCATGCTGAACTACTTCAGCACAGTGTTAATGTACGTAAACTGGGACAATCCAAACAACCTTTTCGATCTATCTCTATAGATCTTCATCCCAAGGATATAGGATGCTTCTCCCAAGTCCTTCATAGAGAACTAAGACGATAATCAGACTTTTATCCCTTGTAATGCAAAGATGTCATTCTCAATTAAGAGAATGTCATCCATATACAGAATGAGGCATACAACTATAGAGTCATTTATCCATTTGTAAATACAAAATTTTTCTTCATTTCTAATAAAGCCATACGTTCTGATAACCTTATCAAAATGCATGTTCCAACTCCTAAATGTCTGCTTCAATCCATAGATGGATCTTTGAAGCTTGCACACCTTGGACTCATCTATGGATGTGAATGTTAGATGTATGTCCTAGAAGCCAATAAGGCTGACACATTATAATATATCTAGGACATAATTTTGTACTTTATACATTGATTTGATCAATAAAAAAGGCAAGTTTATTTTTCATTCAAGTGTAATATATCCTTGAATCATCCATGGAATTAATATTTTGATATATATTCTCAAAATATTAAAAATTAGAGGCATGTATTTAATTCTTAAATACTTTCAATCATACTATCATTATGAGGATGGTGATCGATGCGGATAAATCGATGCACAGATCGCTTTCTTCAGGATAGATGAGTCTCTGATCTACAGTGTAGAGACATTGAGCGATGAGTGCAGATAGTTGTTAGAGAATAACTAGTATTAAACGTGACTATATGAGAGATCACTTAGATTTTTACTCGATCGTCAGTGATTGTCTCAATGCTATAGTTGTGTGAATGGTCCTTTGACCTGTGATAGTACGATTGCTCGCAGTGAGGCTACTGGAGTTTGACTGACATATAAACATGATCTCAATAAGTTTTTATAGTAGATATTGGTGACAGTTGGTCCACTGTAGGAGTAGGATGCACATCAAGATAGGCTAAGTCTGAGAGTCTGTGGCCACAGCAGTGTGATTGATAGAAAAGAATTTTTATAAAAATTATAATTAGATTTAAGCTGATTGAATCTATCACATGACTGGTGATGAGGTTTGACGATTTATCCATGAGCTACCATCTAGTCGAAACTCATGATAGAGGGACTAAATCAAACGTTAACTACACCTTGAGGTTCATTTTTGATTTTACTGGATTGCCACTACATACGGCTAGGTATCACTAGTAGATTATGAGAGCTCACTAGGGTTGCTCAGGATTGACAACTCTTGATGAGTCAGAGTAGAATTTTTTCGACCCATTGAAAAGAGTTTCAATGATACTATGATAGAGATCATTATATATCTCATTACTAGATAGAATTAAACCTATGAGATCATACAATAAAGAGATTAGATCTAGAATAAGTAATTGGGCTTATGAAGTCTCAATTGGGTTTAGAAAAATTCTATTGGATTCAGGGTAACCTTGCTAGCATATGGTTGAACCCAATTTTTTCTTTACATTTAAATTTTTTATTTGATAAGATTTATTCAAACTTAATTACCTATTAATAACCTAATTAAATTAGATTTATTAGGCTATAATTGTTGGATGTTTAAGATTTTGGATCAAATGAATTAAGGACACAAGTCCTTAATTAATTTTCTTGATAGTTTTGATTGGGTGCCACTTAATTTGATCAAGTTGGACATATCCATCCATTAGAGGGTGTGTGAATCCACCATGGGGCATCCCTTGGGCGCAAAGTGGGGTGTGATTTTGTGGGTGCAAGGCCTCCAATTGTTGGTGCCTAAAGGAAGTTAAATAACTAAAGGTATAAGGAAACCTAATGTATATAGGACTTATATTAAGTGGTTGTTTGATTTTGAATAGGATTCAAACCTTATGCCTATTTAAAAGAACCTCTCTTAAGGTCTCTAGACACTTCAACCAGCAGTCCCACGCCCCCTTAGGAGAGCCCCACGCCCCTCTTTTTTTCTCCCTTGGAGGTCCAATATTCCACACCTTGGATGTCCTCCATCTTCATGCCCAAAAGGGGTTTGGGCATTCCACTTGATTTTTGGTTTCTACTCTTGGTTGCTTCATAATCTAGGAAAGAAAAGTAAGAGAAGAAGAGAAGAAGAAGATCAAGAAAAGGATCAAAAAATTGATCGCGATTCAGGCTTCATTCAGATTCGCAGGCTGATTTTTCTTGAAGAAAAAAAATCAATATTAAGAGGGCTGTTCCAGGCTAATCTAGAGTGGATACCCATAGAGGCCAGATACTTGCATGGCTAAGAGAGAGTCTCTTCTCTTTCAGATCTAGATTTGAAGAAAGAAATTATGAAACAGGTATGTGATTCGATCACAGGATCAATTTCAGCATATGTTCAATTTCAGCATATGAAGTAGATTCTAGTAGTTTATATTTTATGCATATATGATATAGATTAAAAAAAATTTTAATCTTCTATTCTGTTGCTATGTTTAAAATTATTTTTTTTTGAAATATATATGCATGCCCCGATTTAAAAATTTCAATAGTGGTATCAGAGCCATGGGTTTCATATGCATGAATTGACATATATATTTTGAAAAGAGTTTTAAAATCTGATTTTTTTTGATACATAAAATATACAGAAGAGTATTTTAAATCTAAAATTTATTTTAGATTTAATTTTAGAATATATAGTTGATATGTCAAAGCATACATAGACTGAATTTTATTCTAGAATAATTTCTAGTTCATAATTATGTGATATATAGATGCATGCATAAATCTAAAATTTTATTTGATCTAATTTATGATTCATATATCAGATATATGATTGCATATTTAGGTCAAAAAATTATTTTCAATATGATTCATGATTTGTATATGAGATATATGATATCATGTTATGATTTGAATTTTTATTTAGATCTGAATTTTATATACATATATGAGATATATGTTTGCATATTAAATCTAAAAATTAGTTTCATGATTTAAAATTTTATCTTTCATGCAAAGAATTTAGTTTCAAATTTAGTTTTAGAATCTAAAATTTATGTTTATGCATGAGAGTTTTGGTTATGAAAAAATCAAAAATTAGGTCACGTAATTAGATTGCATCTAAAATTTTTGATTTGAATATTATGGGTTTAATTCAATTAAGTAATTGATCAAACCGAGTCAAGTATTGATTAGGATAAGATTAATTAAGTAATATGATTATGCAAATATTATTGATCAAATCGATTGAATCTTATATATAAAATCGTTAACCTAAGGACCTAATTCGGCTCAATGGCTTGAGCCTAATTCACTTGAGTAAACCTAGTTGGACTAATTGACTTATTGATGTCTAAGGTAAGTAATTGAGAGATGATTATTTAATTGATTTCGTTAGCTGATCAGGCCAATTTATTGATGTCTAAGAAAAGCAACGGGAGGACCCCCACCAATCTCGACTTACTTGGCCAATTTGATGTTGAAAATTATATCTCAAAGTCAATCGTCAGCCTATTGACGGTTGTTCTTATCATTATAATTGTATATAAATTATTGAATTAATAAATATTATTTAGTTTTTTTATCACTGTGTACATCTCATTTTGAACTCCTGTTATGTGATGAAGTGCTTAAGACTATTTGATTCGATATAAGAGGATATATCATTTAGTCCTTAAATGAGTTTGTGACCAAATGATATGCTATTAGTAGGATGATAGATATATTAAGTGTAGGTCATTATGTATCATATAAATTAGTTGTCCTCTTAACCAAGGAGCATGGAGATGCTGGTATGATATGCAGGTGAAATATAGGAGTACATTTCACTGAACGTGATCAACTCCGAAGCACACTGCTGTCAAGAGTCACTCTGAAGGGATATAAAGTGTCCCTCCGATCTGAGATCACCATGGTGACTTGCAAGCAACTCACTATGCTTTGGTGCCGGACTATCTGAATTTTTAATTCAGTGATGAAAGATTTCTGGACATAGTCAAGTATTTGTGAAGTCGGTGTGTGAGTCAAGATAGAATTGACTCCTTCGAATAAGTAGGAGTTAATGTATCAGTGTATTTCAATTCAATAAAACTTTGGTCAGAGTAATCGATGTGATGGATTTTGAAAATTAAAATACAATATGAATGACCATATCAAGGTTGACAGTTAAACCTTAGGTCACCTTGAGCATTTGAGTCAAAGGGATGAATTATACGGTAACTATATTCAAATAGGTTCTTGAGTGTTGCTTAACATACATTCAGTCTATCCGAATATCGAGTACCATTGCTAGATGGTTACTCCGATTGGTATAGGAATCACTTTCTGTGCTACAAGCTTAGATTCGAACCTATAGGGTCACACACATTAGAAGTTTCTCTCCAATCAAATAGCTAATTTGAAGAATTCTAGTCAACAAAAACTCTGGAGAAGAGTCCCATTTGATGAAGACTCTGCTGA
Organism: Elaeis guineensis; assembly: GCF_000442705.2. Lineage (NCBI taxonomy): Eukaryota > Viridiplantae > Streptophyta > Magnoliopsida > Arecales > Arecaceae > Elaeis > Elaeis guineensis. The sequence continues at coordinate 25,370,450 of NC_025995.2, forward strand.
AGAGTCCCACTGGACAAGGACTCTACTGAAGAGTCCCACTGGACGGAGACTCTAGAGAAGAGTTCCACTAGACTTGGACTCTATCATTAATAAAAGATTAATTAGTGATTAAATTATTAATTAGCTCAATTTGATTGAGCATTAAAGTCTGGATCAAGTTTGATTGAATTTGATTCAATCAGATCAAGTTTGATTAGGTTATGAGATGACCTAATTGATAAGGGAGAAATAATCCTAATTTGATCGGATCTATGGCTCAATTAATTTATTAATTTAATAAAATTTAATTAAGATTATAAGAGCCTTATTATATTAGGTTCACTATATTTTATTTGGATCTAATTGGATTGGGTTTGAAAAAAATCCAATTGGTTAAACCCTAGAGTCTCAAATGAGTAGGACTCTATCCCTTGCGCCATCTAAATTATCTTATGCCTTTTCTCACCGTACAAAATCAGTTTGTATGTAAGAAAATCAAAAAATAATTTTTTTTTTGTCACTCATTAAGGATAGAAATTGGTTGGTTTTGATTTAAATTTAAATTAGTTTGAATTTCAACTTAAAACCTTATCTATATCCTTCCATATGTTGGCTGCTTTTGAAGGGGTCTATTGTGTACGAGAAAAAAAAGTCTTTCCAACTTATTTTTATATCCAATTTTTTTTGATAAGTCTCTCTTTAAGTTAGATAAGGGTGAAAAAAAGTTGGAGTTGAATTGAAATTTAAAAGAGTTTGAATTGTAACAAACTCTAGCCCTTATCCTATTTTATCTAGTTTGTTCGACACCCATAAAAAGATCATAATTTTGTGTGCCAAAAGAAGAGAGCTCTTCACCATGAGATATCAAAAAAAAAGAGGGTCAAAAACACTTCTTTGGGATATGAGGATTGGGTGGGTTTCCTTCCTCCTTGGAGTGAACAAAAGAGGAGACCATTCTTCTCTTGGGTGAGAGACCTAGAACTGTTCTAGGTTTTTGGGTAAGGAAAAAATAAAAGAGAAGAGAGTCTTCATCTAAATTTCTTCACCATCTAGTATCCTTCTCTAATCCATCTTCAACATCAAAAAAGTTCTAGGTGATCGAAGAAGGAGATCAAGTCAGATCTGCCATCAGAAGCCAATTGTGCGAGTTAGCACTCCTGTAGAGGGCTGATCGGTTCGAGAGACTTCGTGTGGACCATCCGTAGAGGCTGGATGCTTATGTGGCTGCTCGACATTAGTGAGAGCTTCATGCCATGCTTACCAATAGCAAAGATCATCAACCCATAAAAAGATGATGAGTTCTGAAGTCTACCGACATAATCTAAAGGTTAGATCAAATTCAAGGCATTGATGTGATCGATACAGTTTTTTATTTTATTTTAAATTTTATATATAATTTTTTGATATCATAGATCCTTAATGGTAGTTCAGATCTGATCTAAAGCATGTTTAGAGGATTAAAATATTTAATCTTTTATTATTCCATTGAAAAATTTTAAAATACATGCTTTGAACTATCCATTTTTTCTTCATATGTTATCAGAGCAGGTTTTTTATTACATGAATTTTTTGTATATAATCTAATTTTAATTATTTATATTAGATCTAAATAGTTAATTTTGAATCTGAGTAGTATAGTAATCTGATTGGATAGATCCTCATAGCTGTCCGGTCATAGGAGAAATCAGGATTTTACTATTCTATTTACCCATTCGATGGGACTCCTATGGCATGTAAGGGTGCTGCATGATTTTTTCTATGATGATGAATAATAAAAAAAAATTTAAAATTTTATTTTTGATCTGAAATAATATATATTAGATCTAAAATTAAAGTTTTAATCATTAGATGATTGATTATAAAAATATTTTATAAAATTAAAAACTATTTTCAAACATCAAATTCGAACCCATATCAGCCCAAAACTTAATTGAGAATTAAGCAATCTAGATTTAAGAATCAAACATTTAAGGCATTAATTTCATAACTCATGGGTTAATGGGTTAGCTCGAGTCAAGTCTATTTAACTAGGTTAGACCTAGGATTAGAAATCATTGATAATGGACCATATTAGTAATTGATCAAATCTAATTAAAAGTTAATTCTTATTGGATCAATTTCTTCTCTTGATCAATTTCAATAGTTGTAGTTGATCAAATCCATGTCTTTGATTAGATCAATATAGATTTTGATCGTAGCTCCATGGTCGAATCCAAGTCTATAAGTTGATCAAATTGAAAATGACTAACCAGTTGGTGTCTAAGATAAATATGACAGCTTTGATCGATGGTCATTAATTAGAAGCTACTCGTATAAAATGAGTCTATATCGAGTTAATGGCATATCCCTCCCATCGATCTTACTTACTAGCCAACATAGTGAATCATGTTTTGATTAGAGCACTTAATGATTGGAGTTGACCCATGCTAACTAAAAAATTAGTATGACTGATTAGGTGTCTCTAGTTCAACTTGTCTTGAGTCCTCTTTATGATTTGGTGAAGCTAGTAGGAGGATTCATGACTGGTTGGCTGGACCAGTTTATGCCTGATCTTCTTAAATCTGACTTGGTAAAGTCAGTAGGAGGATTAAGATTAACTGGTCAAGTCTCATCTCATCTCTCAATTTAACTAATTAAATTCTCTAAAATTATTAGATCTTTAAAATAAAATAGTTATGGTGATAACTAGATCATAGTCTCCCATTAAGTTGGATGATAATGAGTCCAATGGTTTAGATGATTATTGAAGGTGCTACACACCTGATGCTCATTTGATTGTCGGAATTATCATTCATAATATGTTGTTTTAGTTGTGTCTTTCTGATGATGGTCAGATTGGCCGAGCCATATTTGGGCCTGATCACTCATTTGTTAGATATACTAAATTCTAGCATGTTAATGGTTGGATCTAACCAGAACCTTTAGTGGAGATGCCATACACTTGTTGAAGAGATGTCTGGGGCAAAATTGAATACTAAAAATTATTTGATAAAATAATTGGTTAAAAACCTACCCGTGGGTACACAAAGGTTGGTCGAGCCACACTCGGGCCCATATGCAGTCCATGTGGATTCTAGTACCCATTAAGGAATTTATGTAATTTTTTGAATTGAAGGTAGAGGCTATTAATTCGAATAAAATAGTGGAAGATCCTTCAGACTAAAATTCATATTTTTAGACTTAAGCAATTCATATACTAATTAGGTTTTGGTTTTCTTTTTGTAGTTATGGCCACCATCTTGTCGCTCCAATCACTATTAGATAATGATAAATTGATAGGATCAAATTTTGATAGCTAGTATCGAAAGCTCAAAATAATCCTAGAGCACAAACGGATCTTGTATGTATTGATAGATCCAGCACCCGAGGAGCCAGCTTTGAATATGCGTAGCACAGTCAGAGACACTTATCAGAAGTGGCTTAATGACTGAACTACAGTTCATTGTATTATGCTGGCGATGATGAATGATGAGTTTAGCCATCATTTCGAGAATGCTCAGCCACAAGACATGTTGCAAATATTAAACGAGTCATTTGACATACCCGATGATGTTGAGATGCACAAGACTAGTTATGCCATCTTCAACACTCGAATGAGGAAAGGAGCATCAGTCACTAATCATGTATTGTACATGATCAAAATTATTGAGCACCTAAGCAAGCTCAACTTTCTCCTGCATGAGCAGTTGAAAAAAGATCCCATTTTGATCTCTGTGCCCAGTCCTACCTCCTTTTCCTTACTCATTTTTGAATGACAAAGCCTGTAGTTAACTATCACGATTTGCTGAGGTTACTGCAAAACTTTGAGAAGGATCACCAGCTCCAAAAGGAGTCGGTGAATGTTGTGGGAAGATCTTCTTCTGGACGTCGATCCTTTAAGAAAGGAAAGAAGAACAAGAAAATGGTACAAAGTGCTGGGGCACCCAAACTCAGTCAGGCCAAGAAACTCAAGTCCGACCAGAGTCATGTGGAATGCTTCTACTGCAAGAAGCAGGGCACAGGAAAAGAAATTGTCCTTAATACATTGCCTCCCTGGATCTGAACAAATCGAAAAGAAGCAAGTTGTTACTAGACAAGATAATTATATGATAACACCTTATAATTTCTCAATTTATGATTTTACTACCTGAGTATTAGATACTGAAAGTCCTTTTAAAATTTACAATTCGTTGCAGGGTCTGCAGGTCAGTAGGAGATTTGAAGAAGACAAAAGGATCCTTAATATTGGAGATGAAAGATCAGTTTTAGTTCCAGCATTAGGGACTATTAAGCTTGTATTCAAGTCTAATGTAATTGTTCTAAGTAAATATCACTTTTGTCCTTTCTTCTTATTAAATATTATTTCTGTAGACTTTTTGGCCATATACGGTTATGAAATTCTAATAAAAAAAATAATTTTAATATCATTATGAATGGTGTTAATATGATGAATGAACAACTGAATAATAATATTTACATATTATCACAATCTGTTAGTATAATGTACACATCCAACAAACACCCTAGAATTAGTGATGTCTCTGATATCTACCTTTGGCATTGTAGATTAGGTCATGTTAACAAGAACAGAATAAATAGATTGACATAAGAGAAAATCTTTGAAGTCAGTGATTGTGAATCACTCCCAACCTGTGAGTCCTGTTTTCTTGAAAAAATGACCAAATCACCTTTTACTGGAAAATGTGAGCGAGCCAGTGAGGTTCTAAGTTTGATACATACTGATGTATGTGGACCTATGAATACTAGTGCTAGAGGTAGATATTATTATTTCATTACATTTACAGATGACCTATCGAGGTATGGATATGTCTACTTAATGACACATAAGTCAAAATCATTTAAAATATTCAAACAATTCTGTAATGAAGCAGAGAAACAAACTAGAAAGAGTATTAAAACTCTTCGATCCGACTGAGGAGGAGAATACCTCTCTAGTGAGTTTATGACATACTTAGAAGAGAATGAGATTCTCTCACAATATGGATCCCTCTTGAAACACCACAGCATAATGGTGTATCGGAAAGGAGGAATCGAATTCTGTTAGACATGGTTCAGTCCATGAGGGCTTTGCAAGTCTGTTAATTTTTTTTGAAGATACGCACTCGAGTTGGCTTGTTATATTTTAAATAAAATTCTGAATAAGTCTATAAGTAAAATACCACATGAGATGTGGACAGGGCGTAAGCCAGCACTCTCTCACCTGAGGGTTTGGGGATGTCCGATTTATGTCAAATGATTGAAAACTGACAAGCTTGGACCTAGGTCTAATAAATATCTATTTGTAGGATACCTTAAAGAGACCTAGGGATATTACTTCTACCTTGCTGATGAACAAAAGATGTTCGTCAGCAATAGGGCTGTCTTTTTAGAAAAAGATTTCCTTGGTGAAGGAACGAATACCTCAAAGATTGAACTTGATGAAGTTCAATCGGTAGAAGAACCGACACAATCTAGTAAACGTATAAAGTCGGACTTGATTAGATCAAATCTGAAACCTATTGTAGAAACATCTTTAAGGAGATCTGGTAGAGTACCGCGTCAACTAGATAGATACTACGATTTCTTAGTCCAAGATGGGGATCCAGTTGAACTCGATAAGAATAATGAGGATCCGATCACCTATACAGATGTGATGCAGAGGTCTGACTCTGATAAGTAGCTGGAAGCTATGAAATCCAAAATAAAGTTCATGAAAATCAACAATGTATGGATATTGGTTGACCCACCTGAAGGGATAAAATTCATAGGGTGTAAGTGGATCTTCAAAAAGAAGAGGAGAGCAGATGGAAAGGTGAAGACCTATAAAGCTCATCTGGTTGCCAAAGATTACCGTCAGCATTATGGTATCGACTATGACGAGACGTTTTCTCCCATGGCAATGCTCAAGTCTATTCGGATTATGCTTGCGATAGCAGTACATCTAGACTATGAAATTTGGCAAATGGATGTGAAAATAGCCTTCCTAAATAGAGAGCTAGAAGAAGAGGTGTATATGATACAACCTGAAGGTTTTATATCCATAGATGAGTCTAAGGTGTGCAAGCTTCAAAGGTCTATCTATAGACTTAAGCAGGCATCTCAGAGTTGGAGCATGCATTTTGATAAAGTGATCAGAACGTATGGCTTCATTAAGAATAGAGAGGAACCCTGCATATACAAATGGGTTAATAACTCTATGATAATATTTTTTATTTTATTTGTCAATGACATTCTCTTAATCAAAAATGACATCCCTGCATTATAAAAAATAAAAGTTTGGTTGTCATCACAATTTTTCATGAAAGATTTGGGAGAAGCATCCTTCATCCTTGGGATGAAGATTTATAGAGATAGATCTAAAAGGTTGCTTGGATTATTCCAGTCGATGTACATTGATACTGTGCTGAAAAGATTCAGCATGAAGAATTTCAAGAAAGGCTATCTTTCGATAGGCCAAGAAATTTCTCTCTCGAAGAGTGATTGTTCGATAACTTCTCAAGAGAGAGAGCATATGAGTAGAATTTCATATGCTTTGATAGTGGGATCTATTATGTACGCCATAACAAGTATGCAATCAGACGTGGCATACTCATTAGGAGTAGTGAGCAGATACCAGTCCGATCCAGGTGAGAATCACTGGAAGGTCGTAAAGACCATCCTTAAGTATTTAAGAAATACTAAGGATCAGTGGCTTATCTATGAAGAATTTGACTTAAAATTTATGGAGTTTACAGACTTCAATTTTCAGTCAGATCATGACGATAGCAAGAGTGTGTCAAGATATATTTATACCCTGAATGGTAGAGCAATCTGCTGAAAAAGTTCTAAGCAGCACACTGTGACCAACTCTACTTGTGAGACAGAATATATCGTGGTATCCGATGCTGCAAAGGAAGCTGTGTGGCTATGAAAGTTCATCAACAAGCTCGAAGTGACATTCTCCCTTGATGGCCCCGTCTTATTGTACTGCGACAGTACTGATGCCATTGCTTAAGCGAAGAAACCAAAATCACATCAGCAGACCAAGCATATTTTGCACTGCTATCACTTGGTCTGAGAGATCATGGATCGAGGTGATGTTGAGCTTCAGAAGATCGACAGAAAGAAGAATCTGTCCGATCCATTTACTAAAGCTCTCGACATCAAGGAGTTCAAAGACTACAAATCAAAGATGGGCATACGATACTGCACCGATTGGCTTTAGTCCAAGTGAGAGTTGTTGGAAATTGTGTCCCAAAGTCAATCATCAGCCCGTTGATGGTTGTGCTTATCATTGTAATTGTATATGAATTATTAAATTAATAAATATTATTTAATTTTTTCATCATTGTGTACATCTCATTTTGAACTCCTGTTATGTGATAAAGTCCTTAGGACTATTTGATTCGATATACAAGGATATATCGTTTAGTTCTTAAATGAGTTCGTGACTAAATGATATGCTATTACTAGGACGATAGATATATCAAGTATAGGTTGTTGTGTGCCATATAGGTTGGTTGTCCTCTTAACCAAAGAGCATGGAGACACTGGTATGGTATGCAGGTGAAATATAGGAGTACATTTCACTGAACGTGACTAACTCTGGAGTACTCTACTATCAAGAGTCACTCCGAAGGGATATAGGTATAAGTGTTTCTCCGACCTGAGATCACCACGGTGATTTGCAAGCAACTCACTATGCTTTGGTGCCAGACTATCTGAATTTTTAATTCAGCGATGAAAGATTTTTGGGCATAGTCAAGTACTTGTGAAGTCGGTGTGTGAGTCAAGATGGAATTGACCCCTCTAAATAAGTAAGAGTTAATGTATCAGTGTATTTCAATTTAGTAAAACCTTGGCCGGGGTAATTTATGTGATATATTTTAAAAATTAAAATATAATGTGGATGATCATATCAGGGTTAGCAGTTAAACCCTAAGTCACCTTGAGCATTTGGGTTAAAAGAATAAATTATACAGTAACTATATTCAAATAGATTCTTGAGTATTGCTTAGCATGCATTCGGCCTATCCGGACGTCGGGTACCATTGCTAGATGGTTACTTCGATTGGTACAGAAATCAGTTTCTATGCTACCGACTTAGGTTCGAACTTATGGGGTCACACATATTAGAAGTTTCTCTCTGATTATATGGCTAATCTGAAGAGTCACAGTCAACGAAGACTCTGATGAAGAGTCCCACTTGATGGGGACTCTGTTGAAGAGTCCCACTAGATGGAGACTCTGCTGAAGAGTCCCACTAGATTTAGACTCTATCATTAATGATGATTAATTAGTGATTAGATTACTAATTAGCTCAATTTAATTAAGCATTAAATTCTGGATCAAGTCTAATTGAATTTGATTCAATCAGATCAAGTCTGATTAGGTTATGAAATGACCTAATCGTTAAGGGAGAAATAATCCTGATTTGATCGGATCTATGACTTAATTAATTTATTAATTTGATATAATTTAATTAAAGTTATAAGAGCCTAATTAGATTAGATTCATCATATTTTATTTGGATCTAATTGGTTTGGGTTTGAAAGAAATCTAATTGGTTAAACCTTAGAGTCCCAAATGAGTAGGACTCTATCCCTTGCGCCACCTAAATTGTCTCATACCTTTTCTCTCCATACAAAATCAGTTTGTACATGAGAAAATTAAAAAATAATCTTTCTTTTATCACTTATTAAGGATAGGAATTGGTTAGTTTTGATTTGAATTCAAATTAGTTTAAATTTCAACTTAAAACCTTATCCATATCCTTCCACACGTTAGCCACTTTTGAAGGGGTCTATTGTGTATGAGAAAAGGAAGTCTTTGTTATTGATTTTTGTGCTCAATTTTTTTTGATAAGTCTCTTTTTAAGTTAGATAAGGGTGAGAAAAAGTTAGAGTCAAATTAAAATTCAAAAGAGTTTGAATTGTAACAAACTCCAGTCCTTATCCTATTTTATCTGGTTTGTGCGACAACCATAAAAAGGCCATAATTTTGTATGTCAAAAAAAGAGAGCTCTTCACCATGAGATACCAGAGAAAAAGAGGGTCAAAAACATTTCTTTGGGATGTGAGGATTGGGTGGGTTTCCTTCCTCCTTGGTGTGAACAAAAGAGGAGACTGTTCTCCTCTTGGGTGAGAGACCTAAAACTGTTTCAGATTTTTCGATGAGAAAAAAATCAAAGAGAAGAGAATCTTCATCTAAATTTTTCTACCATCCAACATCCTTCTCTGATCCATCTTCGACATTAAAAAGGTTCGAGCTGATCGAAGAAGGAGATCAAGTTAGATCTGCCATCAGAAGTCGACTGTGCAAGCTAGCACTCCCACAGAGGGCTGATCAGTCTGAGTGGCTTTGTGTGGATCATCCCTAGAGGTCGGACGCTTGTGCGGCTGTTCAACATTATTAAGAGCTTCATACCATGCCTACCAATAGCAGAGATCATTAATCCATGAAAAGGTGATGAGTTCTAAACTCTACCGACATAATCTAAAGGTTAGATCAAATTCAGGGCAACGATGTGATCGATGTAGTTTTTTATTTTATTTTAAATTTTATATATAAATTTTTTATATCATAGATCTTTAATGATAGTTTAAATCTGATCTAAAATATATTTAAAAGGTAAAAATATTTAATCTTTTATTATTTGACTGTAAAATTTTAAAAATATATGCTTTGAACTACCCATTTTTCCTTCATTTGGAAGATTGAGTTCTGAATAAGGTTGCTTGGCATTTTTGGTTTAGCTCATGCCAATTAGATCAATCATATGATGACTAATTAAATAAGACCTAAACCTAGATCTTCCTATAAATATTAAGTCCATAGGTCTTCTACCATTGTAGATGTGCAGACGTACTACTGGTGTTGATTGTTCTCGGCTGGTTACAGTGGTTCAGTTACACCAAAAATATGCAACTACTCTATTAGCAAGGAGTTGCTCTAAGGCGAGGATGGGGTTAGGCCCAATAACTGTTAGGTGAGAGATTCAATGATGGCCTTGCACTTGCTTGTGAATGGTGGGTCGAGCTTAACTAAGGAGTGTGGTCAATAACTATTAGGTGAGCCCACATGACTTAGAGACCAAGTCGGTGTAACATGCTTAGAGAAGTATCTGGGTAAAGAGTTGTCCATGCATCGGTGTGCATATTACCAATAACTGTTAGGTGAGGTACATGGCATCGGTAGGACCACAGCATCCATTAGAAATCTTTTTATCGTATTAGGATTTTTATTTTCCAATCGGAGAGTGGAGGGATCCAAAAAAATTAGTGAAACTCATTGTTTGCATCTTAAAGTTTCTAGAAGTAAATATAATTTTAAAGTATAAAAGTCTAACTTGAATCTCTACTCTCACAGTTAAGCAATGTCAGCCTCAAATCCTTTAGCCTGTACCTTTTGAATCCAATCGTTTGACCAGAATGAACTATAAAGACTGGCTAAGAAATCTCAGGATTATCCTGACTTTTAAAAAACTAAGTCATGTACTCAATTAGGAACCCATAGTGTTACCAAACCGTCCTACTGCTGAGCAAAGAGCTGCTTATAAAAAGTGGATGGATGAAGACAATCGGATCAAGTAATATGTGCTGGCATCTATGTCAAATGAGTTGCAAAGCCAGCATGAGCATATACCCAGTACTAGGGCTATGATCGCTCATCTACAAGAGTTGTATGGTGAGCAGAGCTATACAACGTGCTTCAAAATATCCAAAAGACTTCAATTTGAAGATGCGTGAAGAGTAGTCAGTCCATTAGCACTGTATAACAATGATAAAGATATTGAGAAGCTTGAATAGCTCAGGCTTAATATGCAAAAAGAATTGCAGATGGATTTGATCCTTCAATCCCTTATGAGTTTATATAGTCAATTTATTATAAATTTTCATATAAACAAACTCGATTGCACTATACTCGAACTGGTCAACATGTTGGTCACTACGGAAGGAACCTTGAAGAGTTCAAGGGATACTGTTCTTGCTGTGAAGTAGACTTCTTCCAAGAGAAAGTCTAGTTGGAAGAAGAAGATAAAATCCGCTAAGAAGCAAAAAAAAGAGAGCAAGCCAAAGAAGAACGTTCCAAAGAAGGCTGAAGCAAAGAAAAAATATTTTCACTGTGATGCTGAAGGCCACTGGAAGAGAAACTATCCACTCTATCTGGAGAGCCTAAAGATCAAGAAGGGTGATAAACCTTCAGAAGGTATACTCATAATTGAATCTAATCTTATGATTTCTTCTACTTCTAGTTGGACATTAGATTCTGATTTGAGTGCTCATATATGTACTTCAATACAGGATCTAATAGAAAGTAGGAGATTGAGAGAAGATGACATGATCCTTCGGATCAGCAATGGAGCAAAAATTGTTGCAGAAGCCATTGGTACTTATCCTCTTTGATTACGGTCGAATTTTAGATTAAATTTATAGGACTGTTATTTTATTCCTATAGCTAGTCAGAATTTGATTTTCATGTTTGTGCTAGTACAGAAAAGTTTTGAATTTAATTTCAATAAAAACTTTTGTTCTATTTGTTTATGAAATAAATTGATTGCACGAAGTCTTTTAATTGACAGTCTATATCACTTGCATATTGATGCAAATATGAATTTGAATGAGTAAATAGTGAGTGTCGTAGGTCAAAAGAGATCCAAAGATAAAATTAACTAGAAGTACTTGTGGCATCATAGATTAGGCCATATTAGAGAGGATAGGATAAACAAACTGAAAAAAGATGGGATCCTTGGCTCTCTTCATTTAGAGTCGTATCTAATTTGCGAATCCTACCTTCGAGAAAAAATGATCAAGTTATCCTTTGTAGGACATGGGGAAAGGGCCACTGAGTTACTTATCCTGGTACACACCAATGTGTGTGGGCCATTTCATGTGCAGGCTAGGGGTGGTTATAGCTACTTCATTACCTTTATCGATGATCTGTCTAGGTATCGATATGTGTATCTGATGAAACAAAAATTTAAAATCTTTAAAAAGTTCAAAGAATACAGAAATGAAGTAGAAAAACAAACAGGCAAGCCCATTAAGGTTCTTTGATCTGATTAAGAAGGTGAATACCTTAGTTGAAAATTTTTGAGATATCTTAAGGACAATGGTATAGTCTCTCAATGGACTCCTCTCAGAACACCTCAGCTCAATGGGACATCTGAAAAGAGGAATAGGATCCTATTAGTATGGTCAGGTCTATGATGAGCTTCATTGATCTATCCTTATATTTTTGTGGACATATCTAATTAACCATCATTCATCTGTTGAATAAAGTTCAATCAAAATCTGTTCCTACCATACCATATGAGATATGGTACGATAAGAAGTCGAACCTAGATTATCTTAAGACTTGAAGATGTCCAGCCTGTGTCAAGAGACAGATGACTGATAAATTGGAGGATAGATCTGTAATAGCTTATTTTATAGGCTATCCAAAAGAATCAATGAGATACTACTTCTACTTTTTACAAGATCACAATGTGATTGTGAGTCGAAATGCCATATTCCTAGAAAAATAGTTTATTTAGAATGGTGGCAGTGGGAGGTTAGTTGAGCTCGAAGAGAAAGTCTCTGAAGAGCAAAGAGCTATAGATCCTTAGGAACCTATTATTCATGAGCCAGTAGTTGATGTTCTTCTACCACCTCGTAGATCTAGCAGGATCTCCCAACCTCTTGAAAGGTACATGGGTATGCTTACGGAGGAAGTAAAAGAAATATTTCTTATGAGAGATAAGGGTCATGGTGATGATCCTAATACCTTTGACAAGGCGATGTCTGACATCGAGTTGGAGAAATGGTTAGATGCAATGAAGTCAAAAATTGACTCGATGTACTCAAACTAAATATGGACGTTAGTGGATCCACCCGAGGGTATAGTACCCATTGGGTGTAAATGGATCTACAAAAGAAAAATAGGTATCGATGGTAAGGTAGAGACCTATAAAGCTAGGCTTGTGGCAAAAGATTATAGCCAGTGCAAGGGTATTGACTATCAAAAAATCTTTTAATCCATAGCCATGCTAAAATTCATCCGCTCTCTGCTTGCTATTGCAGCTTATTACGATTATAAAATCTGACAGATAAATATGAAAACTGCTTTTCTGAATGGATATCTTGAGAAAGATATTTTTATGGAGCAGCCTTTGGATTTCACATCTGGTGATGGTGATTATAGAGTCTGCAAGCTGTAAAGGTTCATATACGGATTAAAGCAAGCTTCTCAAAGTTGGAATCATCATTTTGATAATGCGATCAAATCGTTTGATTTCATCAAGAATGAAGAGAAACTTTATGTATATAAAAGGATCAGTGGGAGTGCAATAACATTTCTCATATTGCACGTGGATGATATTCTCTTAATTAAAAATGATATTCCTATGTTGACCACGGTCAAAAGATGGTTGTCCAAGAAATTCTCCATGAAAGATCTAGGGGAAGTATCCTATATTCTTGGAATAAAGGTCTATAGAGATAGATCTAAAAGAATGCTAGGTCTATCACAAAAGCTGTACATAGAGAAGGTGCTGATGTTGGAAAATATGTCTCAAAATCAATCGTCAGCCTATTGATGGTTGTGCTATTTGATATAATTGTATATGAATTAATTAATAAAATATTTATTTGATAATTTTTATCATAAGCTTATACATCTTCTATATCGAATTTTTGTGTTATAATGAAAGTTCTTAAGACTATTTTTAATCGATAAAAGAAGATTTATCATTTGGTCCTTAAATAAGTTCGCGACCAAATGATATGCTATTACGAGGATGATAGACATATCAAGTGTAGGTCATTGTGTGCCATATAGATTGGTTATCCTCTTAACCAAGGAGTGTAGAGATGCTGGTATGGCATACAGGTAAATGTAAGAGTACATTTCACTGAACGTGACTAATTCTGGAGCACTCTACTGTCAAGAGTCACTCCGAAGGGATATGGGTATAAGTGTCCCTCCGACCTAAGATCACCACGGTGACTTGCAAGCAACTCTGTTGCCCAGCTATGCAACCCAAGAGGGGGGTGAATTGGGTTTTAAAAATTTTAGGCTTAACTAATTACTTGTAAAAATTATATATCAAAAGCTTGATGAATGAGGAGAGAGACTTTAGTTTGAGATTAATTACTTAAAACAAGAATGCAAGGATATAATGGAGAATTAAAGAGAAACAATAAAGCATGCCACAAACACAATGATTTATAGTGGTTCGGTGCCAACCTTGCACCTACATCCACTCCCCAAGCTCCTACTTGGGAATTCCAATCCACTATACTTTGTATTCAACCCGAATACAACCGTCGGAAACTCCGACACTAGCTATCCCAAGCTAGTCCACTTATTTCTCGGGTACAAGCCGATCCAATACACTCCGATTTCAGGTTCGGATCAACCTTTCCTTGTTTTGGAAACCCTCCAAAACAAAAACAATTACTCATAAGATAAAATCAGTTTAGAGCACAAATAAGTACAAGAATAGCTCCTTAAGTGAGCGAATATAACAATAAATACGCTTTACTCAAATGAAGAAGCCCCTCTTGGATTTCCTCAAAGTGGATGAGAGATGAAGTAAATGCTTGAGGAGTTGGTGAGCTTGATTGATGGCTTCTTGAAGGCTTTTAAATGAGCTCCTGTATGATGTTGAGTAGTTGACTTGAAAAACCTTCTCTTGAATGCACTTGAATGCCCTCTTGAATGCTCTTGATTTTCTCTTTTCAAATCACTTGAATGCTTCTTGGATATTTTTGATCTCTCTATATTGTTTTCCACCTTTTGAAACCTTTTATAGCCTTAAGAGACAAAGGAAAACAAACTAGGCAGAAAAAGAGCCGTTAGAGCACAAAAAGCAGCATTAAAAAGCAACCAAATCGGGCAAAAAATTAGCCGTTACAGGCAAATCCCGTCATATGAGTCGACTCATGAGTCGACTCATGCCTCAGGGGTCGACTCATGAGTCGACCTCTGTTGCAAAGTCCAGAGATTTGGTTTCTGGATTTTCTTGGCCCAAAACAGCAGAAGTCGACTCATGAGTCGACTCATGCCTTGTGGGTCGACTCATGAGTCGACTCACAGGTCGTGCCAAGCCAGAAAACCAGGTGCCATGGCTAATCTTTGCGTGCCAATCAGCTCATAGTTTCATGAGTTGACTCATGAGTCGACTCATGAACTTCAAACCTTCATAACTCCAAAAATATAAGTCCAAAAACCATGAAACTTTCACCAATAGATTACATATCATTTGTTCTACACGATGATGCTATCAAATCAGAGTTTTGATGAAATTATAATTTTGCCCCTGTAGAGCATAAGGTCTTTTTCAAATAAAAAATATTTGTATCCCTTCAAACTGTTTTGTAGTCATCAAAATCAATCTAGGAGCAACAATCTCCCCCTTTTTGATGATGACAAAACATTTGAACAAAAGCATTTTTCTGAAACATGAATTTCAACAGATTGTATTTTAGGTGCATATGCTTGAAAAGAGTATGATTCTTTTGGCATGTGATACAAATGGTTGTATGCATAAATGGTTTGTCCATTTGTTTAAAGATTGGAAGATATGCTCATTGGATTATTGTTTTGGTGTTAGAGCAGAAAATTTATTTTATTATCAGAGCAAGAAAAAAAATTTTCTCAATTCTCAAAACTAGTCATGTGTGCCAAAGCATATTTAATAGTTGATTTGGAAAGAGTATTAGATCATTTAAGTTTAAGATGTATCAGAGCAAGAGAAATGAAAATCCTGCAATGTATTAGTGTAGGGAAAACAATTTTATAAAGTATCAGAGAAAAATTTTGCAAAGTATCAGAGTAATAAAAATAGTTTTTCAATGTATCAGAGTAAAATTGAGTAATGTATCGGAGTAGTAAAAAAAATTATCAAAGTATTAGAGCAATGTATTCAATATATCAGAGTGGGTTTGGAATTTGAAAGCCTATCAAAGCATATTCAATGGTTTACAGCAAATCAGAGTATGAGTAATTTTAAAAGTTACTTATTTGCAGTATATTTAGCATTTGTACTTAAAATTGTCAATGTATTAATTTCTCATAATTTGTAGTGTTTGCTTTTGATGGATTTCTTTGTGTTTAATTTCTCCCCCTTTTTGACATCATCAAACAAGGTTAAGTCCTTTTTCTGAAGCATTCTTTAATTTCTCCTCTTGTAGGGTTTGCTCCCCCTTAATGAAGCAACTATTTACAGCAATCATAAAATGATAATACCATAAAGAGAAGACAATATTTCACAAAAGAGAAATATAACCAAAGTAAGATAATCATCATTCCAAAGGTAAAGCCATAATTGTTTCAGTACATAGATTGTAACATAAAAAGTATCATACAAAGTCAACTAGCTCATGTCAATACATGGCCCCAAAAATACAGATCCTAGAGAGGACTAAACACTAAGACCTAGGATCTAGAAATGATCAATGATCAGAATCATCAGAAATGTGATAAGGAGCAGATGGATCTGGATCTGAGATGCGTCCTCGACCCCGTCTGCCTCTGGCACGAGAGGAAGAACTGGCACGAGCAGGCAAACGGGAGGAACTGGGTGGCTGAGAACGCTGAGAAGCTAGGGACTGAACTGAAAGGGTAAGTCTGATGGAGTCAAGTACAGTCAGTGCCCTGGAGACAGCCTGGAGAAGTGCAGTGAACTGAGTAGTAGCTTGCTCACTTGATCCTCTAATCTCCTTCCTCAGTAACTCATAACCGCCCTCAAGAGCTCCTCTGAGTCTGCCGGCCTCTGCAGTGAGATCAGTGACCTCAATCGTAGACTCCTGAGGCTGAGGGTGTGCCAAATCGAAGACCTGCCCCTGTAACTCGAGAACTCTGCCAGTCAGTCTCAGTACAGTGTCCTCAAGCTGCTGAATCCTCATGGACTGATCTGCCATCATCTGATATACTGTGGAGATGTGGGGAGTCAAAGTCTGTTCAGTAGAAGTAGCCCCTGGTGCAAGCGAAGTACTGCTCAACTGACTCGACAATAATGAAGCCACACGCTGTGAAATCCGCTCAATCTGATCATCAGACAGTGTGAACTCTGACGGAGGTGCTCTGCTCTCTGGCTGATGCACAGGTGTGGGTATCCTGGTAAACTCAGAAGGGCCAGCCTCTGGATCCGGAAAGAACTGTATATCTGGTGAAGCTGCCCTGAAGTCATGAACAGGAGATGATGGACCTTCTTCTTCTTCAGCTCTGACTTCAGTTCTGTCTCCTGCTGTATCCTCAGCTCTTTCCTCTGCTCTCTCCTCAGCTCTCTCTTCAGCTCCCCTGATCCAACCACCACCAGATTTTGTGAATCCCATTCGGTGCAGGGTGTGTAGGTTGAAGGTATCAACATGAGACAGTTTGGTGGGAGCCTCCCCCTCACAACTAACTCCAAACCTCCTGAAAACTCTAGTCAGGGCCATACCATAAGGCAAATGTGCCTTAGATCTGTTCAGAGTCTCTCTCATGGCCTCTATCATAAGTGCCGGGAGGTTTAGGGGGGTTTCTGTGATAATGTGAAACATAATGCATATATCCCTGCCTGACAGAAGATCGTGCCTACCACTCCTAGGGAAGAAAAGTTTTGTGACCATTTGATGTAAGATTCTCATTTCTATAGGTAAAATCTTGGCCTCTAGTTTATTCAAATTCCCTTGGTAGGTTCCTCCAAGTATAACACTTATACCTTCTTCTTTCACGGGGAGTTCCATGTATGCATAACCTTCACTAGGTAAGTGTAAAATCTCCCCTAAAATGACAGGATCCAGACAGATATCAATCCCTTTCACAGTTGAAGTTACTGACCCATTTCCATAAATAAGATTCTGATAAAACTCCCTAACAAGGTCAACAAAGGTGACTTCTTTGAGTGAACAGTAAAAGCTCCATCCCTGATTTTTGATCTTACTTGCTAAAGAAAATCCCTCACTTTCAAAGAACCGAAAGTCAATGTTTTTCCCGGTTTCTACTTTTCTATCTGAGAGAGGGTTCTTACTGGGAGTTTGAGAGGACTGTGAAGGACCTTGAACTGAAGCTGGAGCGGGAGCAGAGGAGGACTGTGCCGCTTGCCTTTTCTTTCTGACATTTTCTTCAAGTTCTCGGACAGACTTTCTCCTTTGGGGAAGCTTCATTTTTGGTGCCATACCCTCTTCAATACCAGGCGAGGAGACTTGAGGAGCAAGTGAGAGAGTGGAGGAAGGATCACAAGAGAGTGATTTGAGGTTTTGGAGGAGAGAAAGAGTGGATTTGAGAGGGACGGTGGAGTGCTAGGGCACGCTCCAACCGTGAAGAACAAGGGAAGAGGTCACAAAAGAACCTTTCCCCGAGTGGCGATTTGCGGTGGAGAGGAGGCGGGAGGAGTTCCACAAGCTTAAGCCTTGGAAATGGAGCAAATGGGAGAAGGGAGAATGGATTTCGAAAGGAGGAAGACGAGCGTGAGGGTCGGCTCACGAACAGTAATTCAAAATATAAACCCTTCAGCCCGTTGGAAGTTGCTGGGAATTACAAGTTTGCCATTGAGTCGACTCATGGGGGTCGACTCATGAAGTTCAGAAAATCAGGAAAAATGTGAATAAATTCCAGAAAAATTTGAAATTTGGGGAGAAGGAGTTTAGCTCTAAGATGAGTTTTTAGAATGAAAAACTTGAGCTTTTGGGACCAAGAAAGGTGTTGGAAATTGAGCTCTTAGGAAATTTTGACCATAAATCATTGAAATTTGAAAATTAATTCAGGCAAATGGATCAAGAATTCTTAGATTTCTCCTAATTTCACAGAATCTATCCTCACTAAGGGCCTTTGTAAAGATATCAGCTAATTGATTTTCGGTGCAAACATATTCAAGAATTATATTTTTGTTTTGAACATGTTCTCTTATGAAGTGATGTCTTATTTCAATATGTTTGGATCTTGAGTGTTGAATAGGATTTTTAGATAGATTTATGGCACTTGTGTTGTCACATCTTATTGGTGTTTCATTAAGTTTAATTTCAAAGTCTTCGAGTTGTTGCTTAATCAACAAGATTTGAGCACAACAACTTCCGGCTGCAATGTATTCGGCCTCAGCCGTAGACAGTGCTACCAATTTTGTTTCTTGCTAAACCATGAGATTAGGTTAACTCCAAGAAATTGACAAGTTCCACTTGTGCTTTTTCTATCTAGTTTACATCCAGCAAAGTCAGCATCAGAATATCCTAATAAATCTATTTGTGAGTCCTTAGAGTACCATAACCCTAAAGTTTGAGTACCATTTAAGTATCTAAGGATTCTTTTAACAGCATTCAAATGAGATTCTTTAGGATTAGATTGATATCTAGCACATAAACAAACACTAAACATGATATCAGGCCTACTTGCAGTTAAATATAATAATGATCCAATCATACCTCTATAGTATTTTAAGTCTACACATTTACCTTCATCGTCCTTGTCAAGCTTACATGAGGGACTCATTGGTGTGCCAATGGGTTTGGAGTTCTCCATTCCAAATCTTTTGAGTAGTTCCTTGGTGTACTTGCTTTGGGTGATGGAGATTCCCTCTTTTGATTGTTTGATCTGGAGTCCGAGGAAGAAGGTGAGTTCTCCCATCATGCTCATCTCGAACTCCCCTGCATAAGCTTAGCAAAGTCTTGACAAAGGGATTCATTAGTAGACCCAAAAATTATGTCATCAACATAAATTTGTATAACTAACATATCATTTTGATTTCTTTTGATAAAGAGGGTTGTATCTACATTACCTCTTGAAAAATTATTATTTAGTAAAAATTTGCTTAGTCTATCATACCATGCTCTAGGTGCTTGTTTTAATCCATATAAAGCCTTATTTAATTTAAAAACATGATTAGGAAAGGCATGATTTTCAAATCCAGGGGGTTGTTCTACATAAACTTTTTCAGCAATAAATCCATTTAAAAATATACTTTTAACATCCATTTGAAATAATTTGAATTTCATAAAGCAAGCATATGCAAGTAGAAGTCTAATGGCTTCTAATCTAGCTACTGGTGCAAAGGTTTCATCAAAATCAATCCCTTCTTCTTGATTATATCCTTTAGCAACCAATCTTGCTTTATTTCTAATTACATTACCATGCTCATCTAATTTGTTTCTAAAGACCCATTTTGTGCCAATTATTGAATAGTTTTTAGGTCTTGAAACCAAAGTCCAAACATTATTTCTTTCAAATTGATTAAGTTCCTCTTGCATTGCATTAATCCAATTATGATCTTTTTCAGCTTCTTCAATAGTTTTAGGTTCAAAATGAGATACAAAAGCACAATGATTAAACACATCTCTAAGTGAAGAGCGAGTTTTTACACCATGCATAGGATCACCAATAATTAACTCCTTAGGGTGGTTGTGAACATACCTCCATTCCTTGGGTAGGTCATTTGTACCTTGAGGTTGTTCTTGAATTTCCTCACCTATCTCATCTTGTTTGTCTTCTTGTTCCTTGTCCTCTGGAGTGGCTGAATCTTTCAGAGTGATCTCCTTCATACCTTCTATTAATGGATCTGCATCATCAACACCCTCATTCTTCCTTGAAGGAAGATCGTTAGATTTATCAAAGACAACATGAATGGACTCCTCAACTACTAAAGTTCTTTTATTAAAAACTCTAAAAGCTTTACTAGTAGAGGAGTAACCCAGAAAGATTGCTTCATCTGATTTTGCATCAAATTTACCAAGTCTTTCCTTGCTATTATTTAATACAAAACATCGGCAGCCAAAAACATGAAAATATGCAATATTTGGTTTTCTTCCTTTCCAAAGTTCATAGGGGGTTTTCTTTAAAAATTGTCTGATCAAAGCACGATTTAAAATGTAACATGCTGTGTTAATAGCTTCCGCCCAAAAATATCTTGGAAGGTTGCTTTCACAAAGTATGGTACGGGCCATTTCTTCTAAGGTTCTGTTTTTCCTTTCAACTACCCCATTTTGTTGGGGTGTTCTAGGAGCAGAGAAGTTATGGCCGATTCCATTCTCATCACAAAATTTTTCAAAGTCTTGATTTTCAAATTCAGTTCCATGGTCACTTCTAATATTTTGAATTGAAAATCCTTTTTCATTAGTGACTTTTCGATGAAATTTAGTGAAAATATGAAAAGTTTCATCTTTGTGTGCCAAAAAGAAAATCCAAGTAAAACGTGAATAATCATCTATTATTACAAAACCATATCATTTTCCTCCTAGACTTGTGGTTCTAGTTGGTCCAAATAAATCCATATGCAAAAGCTCTAATGGTCTAGAAGTTGAAACAATATTTTTGGATTTAAATGAAACTCTAGTTTGCTTACCTAGTTGACATGCATCACAAATCCTATCTTTTTCAAAATTCAGTTTAGGCAAGCCATGAACTAATTCTTTCTTAATTAATTTTGAAAGAGAATGCATGCTAATGTGAGCAAGTCTACGATGCCAAAGCCAACTAGTCTCATTAACTTTAGCATTTAAGGATACTAGGCATTGCATGTCTAATTTGGCTAAATCATTTAGATCTACCATATAAACATTGCCATGTCTATGTCCTATAAATTTGATGCCATCATTAATAGGACTAGTCACAATACAAACAGATGATTCAAAAACTACTTTATACCCTTTATCACAAAATTGACTAATGCTAAGTAAGTTATGCTTTAAACCTTTAACTAACAAAACATTTTCAATATATTTGGAGGGAGTGATACCAATGTTACCTATCCCGATGATCTTTCCTTTGCCATTATCTCCAAAGGTGACCATCCCTCCATCCTTAGCATCAAGCATGATGAATTGTGATTCATCACCAGTCATGTGTCTCGAGCATCCACTGTCCAGATACCATTTCCTGTTTTCTCCATGGGATGCTAGACACACCTGCAAACAAATATCAAGTTTTTGTTTTAGGTACCCAAGCTTTCTTGGGTCCTTTTTGGTTAGTCAAGATGGTTCCTTTTGGAACCCATATTTTTTTTACATTATGTTTGCACAAGTGTAAGATTTATGTCCTATTCTACCACATTTAAAACAAGTAGTATTGGTAGGCTTGTTACTTGAATAATTTACATAAATATTTTTCAAAAATTTTTATTTCTTTAAGGGGTTATAGCCAACTCCGGCCTTATCATATACGGCCTTTTGATTTTCAAGAATCATATTTAGTTTGTTTGAACTTAAGGTGAATTTATCTACTATAGGTTTCAGCTTATTAATATCATTCTTTAGGCTTTGGTTCTCTTGAAGCAAAGTAGATTTTTCAATTGAAAGATTTTCTGCTTGTTTTACTAAAGACTGATTTTTCAATTTTAGTTCTTTGTTTTTCATTCCTAGTTTCTTCAATTCATCAATTAAATCATTGAAGGCTTCATGCAATTCTTCAAAAGTAAATTCACTAGGGGTTTCAGAAATTACCTCATTATCGTGTGCCATAAGGCACAGGTTGGCTTGTTCTGTTGAGGTCTCCTCATCGGAGCTTGAGTCGTCGCTCGCACTCCATATGGCCATCATTGCCTTCTTTTTGAACTTTTTGGGACCTTTCTTCAATTGTGGACATTCGGATTTGAAATGCCCCGGCTTCTTGCACTCATAGCATATAAGGGGTTGATCTTTTTCTTTCTCTTTGCTTTGTTCCCCTTTTGTGAAAGGTCTCTTTCTCATCCCCTGTTTCCTCTTTCTTAGGAACTTCTTGAATCTTCGGGTGATGAGTGCCATTTTTTCATCCTGTTCTTCATCTTCTGTGTCGTCAGTTTCTTCATCAGGAGAGGCTGTGGATTTGAGGGCAATGGTTCTCTTCTTTTTGACTTCATCCTCTTGATGTTGCTTCATGCTAAGCTCGTGAGTCATCAAGGATCCAAGAAGCTCTTCTAGAGGTAGAGTGTTCAAGTCCTTTGCTTCTTGGATAGCAGTCACCTTGGCTTCCCAAGTTCTTGGCAATGACCTGAGAATCTTCCTTACAAGCTCACTGTTAGTATAAGATTTGCCAAGACTCTTCAAACCATTAATTATGTCAGTAAAGCGAGTAAACATAGCAGTTATGGACTCATCATGTTCCATTTTAAATAACTCATATTTATGTACAAGCATGTTTATTTTAGACTCCTTTACTTGATTTGTTCCCTCATGGGTTACTTCTAACCTATCCCATATTTCTTTAGCAGATGCACAGGTAGAAATGCGATTAAATTCATTTGCATCAAGTGAACAATAAAGAACATTCATAGCTTTAGCATTTAACTGTGCCAATTTCTTATCAACCTCATCCCATTCTCTTTCGGGTTTGGTTGACTCCTCACCATCTATTATCTTGGTGGGTGTGTGTGGACCGTTCACTATGATACTCCACATATCATAGTCTAGTGCTTGTATGAAAATCTTCATCCGAGCTTTCCAATAGGTGTAATTAGACCCATTGAAAAGTGGAGGTCGGTTGGTAGATTGCCCCTCGGCTAGAGAAGTGCCGACGTGGGTTGCCATAGATCTTTGGCTCTTTGATTGTTAGATCAAAGAAGGGCTAGAGCACCGGGCTCTGATACCACTTGTTGCCCAGCTATGCAACCCAAGAGGGGGGGTGAATTGGGTTTTAAAAATTTTAGGCTTAACTAATTACTTGTAAAAATTATATATCAAAAGCTTGATGAATGAGGAGAGAGACTTTAGTTTGAGATTAATTACTTAAAACAAGAATGCAAGGATATAATGGAGAATTAAAGAGAAACAATAAAGCATGCCACAAACACAATGATTTATAGTGGTTCGGTGCCAACCTTGCACCTACATCCACTCCCCAAGCTCCTACTTGGGAATTCCAATCCACTATACTTTGTATTCAACCCGAATACAACTGTCGAAAACTCCGACACTAGCTATCCCAAGCTAGTCCACTTGTTTCCCGGGTACAAGCCGACCCAATACACTCCGATTTCAGGTTCGGATCAACCTTTCCTTGTTTTGGAAACCCTCCAAAACAAAAATAATTACTCACAAGATAAAATCAGTTTAGAGCACAAATAAGTACAAGAATAGCTCCTTAAGTGAGCGAATATAACAATAAATACGCTTTACTCAAATGAGAAGTCCCTCTTGGATTTCCTCAAAGTGGATGAGAGATGAAGTAAATGCTTGAGGAGTTGGTGAGCTTGATTGATGGCTTCTTGAAGGCTTTTAAATGAGCTCTTGTATGATGTTGAGTAGTTGGCTTGAAAAACCTTCTCTTGAATGCACTTGAATGCCCTCTTGAATGCTCTTGATTTTCTCTTTTCAAATCACTTGAATGCTTCTTGGATATTTTTGATCTCTCTATATTATTTTCCACCTTTTGAAACCTTTTATAGCCTTAAGAGACAAAGGAAAGCAAACTAGGCAGAAAAAGAGCCGTTAGAGCACAAAAAGCAGCATTAAAAAGCAACCAAATCTGGCCCAAAACTAGCCGTTACAGGCAAATCCCGTCATATGAGTCGACTCATGAGTCGACTCATGCCTCAGGGGTCGACTCATGAGTCGACCTCTGTTGCAAAGTCCAGAGATTTGGTTTCTGGATTTTCTTGGCCCAAAACAGCAGAAGTCGACTCATGAGTCGACTCATGCCTTGTGGGTCGACTCATGAGTCGACTCACAGGTCATGCCAAGCCAGAAAACCAGCGTGCCATGGCTAATCTTTGCGTGCCAATCAGCTCATAGTTTCATGAGTTGACTCATGAGTCGACTCATGAACTTCAAACCTTCATAACTCCAAAAATATAAGTCCAAAAACCATAAACTTTCACCAATAGATTACATATCATTTGTTCTACACGATGATGCTATCAAATCAGAGTTTTGATGAAATTATGATTTTGCCCCTGTAGAGCATAAGGTCTTTTTCAAATAAAAAATATTTGTATCCCTTCAAACTGTTTTGTAGTCATCAAAATCAATCTAGGAGCAACAAACTCACTATGCTTTGATGTCAGACTACCTGAATTTTTAATTTAAGATCGAAAGGTTTTTAGGCATAGTTAAGTATTTGTGAAGTCAGTACGTAAATCAAGATGGAATTGACCACTCCAAAGGATTGGAGAGAATGCTTTGTGTTTCAATTTAGTATGACCTTGACCAGATCAATCCTTGTGAGCAGTCACAGGATTTATTAAGTTGAGACACATAATAGATGTACTGTTAAGAGTTGACAGTTTAAACTCTAAGTCATCATAGCATCAAAGGTCAAAGGGATGAGATATACAGTAACTATCCAAATAGGTTCTTGAGTGTTGCTTTGTATGCATTTGGCCTATCCGGACGTCGGATGCCATTGCTAGATGGTTATTCCGATTGGTACAGAAATCTATTTTTGTACTATCAGATTTAGTTCGAACTTATAGGGTCACATATATTAAAAGTTTCTCTTCGATCATATGGCTACTCTGGTGAAGAGTCCCACTGGATGGAGACTCTGCTGAAGAGTCCCATTGGATAGGGACTCTAGTGAAGAGTCTCATTGAACTTGGATTCTATTATTAATTGAGTATTAATTAGTAATTAGATCACTAATTAGCTCAATTTGATTGAGCATTAAAGTCTGGATCAAGTCTGATTGAATTGGATTCAATCAGGTCAGATTTGATTAGGTTATAAGATGATCTAATCGGTAAGGAAGAAATGATCCTGATTTGATCAATTTATGGCTTAATTAATTTGATAATTTGATTAAATTTAATTAAGATTATAGGAGCCTAATTAGATTAGGTTCATCATATTTTATTTGGGTCTAATTGGATTGGGTTTCAAAGAAATCCATTTGGTTAAACCATAGAGTCCCAGATGAATGGGACTCTCTCCCTTGCACCACCCAAAAGGTCTCACATCTTTTCTCACCATACAAAATTAGTTTGTATGTAAAAAAATTAGAAGCTAACCCTTCTTTTGTCACCCATTAAGGATAGGATTTGGTTGGTTTTGAATTGGATTCAAAATGGTTTGAATTTCAACCTAAAATCCTATCCCTATCCTTCCACACATCGGCTTCTTTTGAAGGCCCCCATTGTGTGCATGAAAATGAAGTGTTGCTGATTATTTTTTATGCCCAAATTTCTAATGTAAGTTTCTCTTTAAGTTAGATAAGGGTGAGAAAAAGTTAGAGTCAAATTAAAATTCAAAATAATTTGAATTATGACAAACTCCAGCTCTTATCCTATCTTACCTATTTTGTGTGACAACAATAAAAAGGCTACAATTTTGTGTGCCAACTGATGAGAGCTTTTCATCATGAGATACCACAGGGAAAGAGGGGCCAAAAAAACCTTCTTTGGGGTGTGAGGTTTGGGTGGACTTTTATCTTCCTTGGCATGAACAAAGGAGGAGACCGATCTCCTCTCGAGTGAGAGACCTAGAATTGTTATAGGGTTTCTGGGTGAGGAAAAAATTAAAGAGAAGAGAGTCTTCATCAAATTTTTCTCTATCATCTAGCATCTTTCTCTAATCTATCTTCGATATCAGAAAGGTCTGAGGTGGTCGAAGAAAGAGATCAAATCAGATCTGCCATCAGAAGCCGACTGTGCGAGCTAGCACTCCCGTGGAGGGCTAATCGGTTCGAGGGCTTCATGTAGACTATCTGTAGAGGATGGATGCTTGCGCAGCTACGAGCGATCAGAGAAAACTTTTAGATTTATATTCTTGATCATGAAGTTCGACTATCCATGCTCAGGTATTGGATTCGAAACCCTAGAAGTGGTAGATTAGATCTATTACTAAATGCTGTTTTTGGTTCACATGCTTGTCATTTTAGATTCAAATTTTTATGCATATAAATTTATGTCATTGATCTATTTATAGAAGTTTTAAGATCAGATCTTATGCATATATTTATAGATTAAATAGTTTAATCTAATATTTTATTAGATGTGTGCCCTAGATGCCAGATTGACTGACACATTTCTGTACAAATGTAAGGGCAAATTTGTAATTTTGACTATAAATGAATAAAAGGGTTATTCTACTATCACATTGTATACATTATGTCTGTGATATATTTTTTGAGTTAGTAGAAATGTTAATTCATATTTTTAAGAGTTAAAAATTTAAGGCATGAATTTACATAACTAACTTATAAACAGCTCCTGACCATAGGATCATCACGAGGATGGTGATTGATCTGGAAGGTTGGTGTACGATTGCTTTCTTAGGGTAGATGTGTCTTGAGTCTACGATGTGGAGACACCGGAGTGAGAGTATAGGTATTCATTGAGAATGAGAGTACTGAGCGTGACTACCTCGAGCAGTTGTAAGGAAGTCTACCTTCTCGTCGATGACTAGCTCGATGCTGCAGTTGTGTGTCTAGTTCTTTGACCTGAGGTACATCGACAGTTCACCTTGAGTGTGTTATAGTTTGACTACATCATAACTCAGTCTCCTAGTCATTTGAAATCCTGAGGTATATGTTGGTAGTAGCATATTCATTGTAGGAACCAGATTGCACCAAGATGGGATCTATCAACCTCGGTAGATAAGAGGAGTAGTCCTATGATGATCGAAAGATTGAGTCCTTAAGCCCATGGCCATGGCAGAGTGAAATAATAGAAAAGAGTTTTCTATTGGAGTTTCACATCAGACTCAGATTGATCGATTGATTCATATGACTGATGTTGGGTTTGACGAGTTTGCCTTAACCCTAATTCAGTCAGGACTCATGATCGATGAACTCAATCACACAGGTAGCTGCACCGAGAGGTTCATCATCATTTCTGATGGGTTGCCACTATATACTGCTAGGTGTCACTGATGATTTGGGAACAATTAGAATGATCTTGATGATCGATCATTCTGATTGTCTGAATCAGAAGAGTTTTGGTCCATCGAAAGGAGTTTCGATGATGTCGATGATGAGATCACGACATGTCTCATTACCATATAGAAATAAACCTAATTGGGTCACACAAACAAGAGTTAGGATCTGGATGTCATCAATTGAGCTAGCCCAGTTCGATTGATTTGGATTAGATCCAATTAGGTTCAAGAAAATCGTACTAGCACACGATCGAGCCTAACTTTCTTCTTGTGTAATCTTTTCTATCTCGACTGAGTCAAATATGATTTGACTCATCCAGAGAACCTTGAGAAGGTTTCTCTCAGTCTGACTGGAGCTAGTCTAGCTCAGAAAGGACTTGTCTTAATTCATGAGATGAATTTATGACAACACTTGCTAATTCCTGTCACCTGCCATTTCCATTTTAGGATATTGGTCAAACATTGACCCATGGACCTTGGACTGAAGACCACTTGGCAAGAGGTTATTGGAGAGTTTTTGTGGAGTATCCACCTACTAATTTTACCCTCAAAGTGGATGCCATAATCAGATATGGCGTGTGCCCCAAGTGGATAAGGATAGAGTCCCATGAGATGAGGACTCTGATCCCTTGATCAACTTGGACTGTGGGGTGCCAATCTCACTGTGCTTATCCAGTGTTGGCGCCAACAGTAGGAGAAATTATGGGGATTCTTATCTGATATGATCAGATGACATCACTCCATCAATCAGAATTTTTTCAAAATTAATTAAAATTTTTTGATTGATCGAATGATGTGGCATTGCATGGCGTAGCAGGGTCTATTTAAACCCTGTCTGTGCCTAGGGTTCAAATACTCTACTCAATACCCAGCAAAAGCCTAAATCCTCTCCACTTCTCTATGCCCTCTCTGCTCCTCTCCCTCCCCTCTTCATGTCCAAGAGGTTGAGCATCCATTTGGTGCTTATCCAAGGTGTGGTGGCTCTTTGATTAGAAGGCTGCAGAGATTTATCGAGAAGCTGCTGCTCCAGCTTCAGAAGATCTTTTGAAGATCTTTCAGATCAGATCCAGATCTGATTTTTGGAGCAAAGATTCACGAGGAGAAGACGATCCAGATCCTACTTGAGTGGATATCGATAGAGGCTAGGTGACTGCATGGTTATTTTAGAATCTCGGGCATTGCTGCGAACATCTATAGGATAATCTAGTTACCCTAGAGGTATTTTTCTATTCCTCATGATTTTAGATTTAATTTTAGATTTAATATCAGATAATAGGAATTAGATCAAATAGATCTTAGATCTGAAATATCGTAGGATAATTTTTTTTGAAATATTTCACCCCAGATCTCATTAGATCTAGAAGATCCTACAAGGAAAAAGCCAGTTTTTTCTTTCATATTTTTTGATGTAAAAATTTTTGAACTACATGCATAAAACCCCTGTGCATCCCAACAGTGGTATCAGAGCCACAGTTCGATATGACATGATATTATATATATTTAGATCTATAATTTAATTTAGATTAGATTTAATATATGATATTTAGATCTAAAATTAGTTATAGATCTGATCGCACAAACTGATATAAGGTTATCCTGCTGTAAAGTTTATCCCTTATAATGTAAATATCCTAGTTTATGCTGATTTTTATAAAATCTAATTTTAATTTGAAACATGTGAAATTAATTTATGATGATTATTATCTGATTTTGATATAATCAAAATATAATAATCAGATCTGAAATAATTTAGATTAGATCTAAATTATTTAGATTAGATGATCTGAGTAGCGAAATAATTAGATCAGGTTTGTCACTAGGCCATCCGATCATAGGAGGTAAGAGAGATTAGATCTCTCTTTTTCTCATTCAATTGGATTCTCTTATGATGTGTAGAGGTGCTATTGTGACTATATCCCATGAAGATGAATGAGAAAAAAAAAATTATTTTTCTGTAAAATCTTAGGGTTGTGTATGTGATACATTATATGAAAAGTAGTTGCATCTAATCTTTACAAATAAAATTTAGAATCATAAATATGTTTAGAATAGTTCTAAAATATTTATGATTAATTTTATTATTATTTATATAAAATTATTTTGATCTAAAATTAATATAATTATTGTAGTTCGCCTATTGAGTTGACTCAATATTGTTTGGGTCGACTCAGAATTCTGATTAGTCAGCTCAATTTCTGTTGAGTTGACTCAATAAAATAAGCTAAAAATTATGATTAATAGTTCATCATCAATGAGTCAACTAAGTCTCAAAACTTAGTCGACCCATTGTGATGAGTTGGCTCAATCCAGGAATGAGCTGATTCAAGTTTCAGATCTAAATAATTATGTATAAAATAATTATAAAAATATTTTATAAAATTTAAAATTATTTTTAAATATCGAACTCCTACCCATAGTCTCAAACTTAATTGAGAATTAAGTTAAACCTATTAGATCTAGAATTATGAATTAAAAATTTAATATCATTCACATAAAACATGGGTGATGGTTTTATGGGTTAGCTTGATCAGGTCCTCCTAATTGGGTTAGACCCTAGAGATAGAATCAAAGATTAAATGGATTAAGAAGAGAAATTAGATTAAATTAAGATTTCTCTAGAGTCAATACAATAGTTGTAGTTGGTCGAGTCCATATCTTTGATTAGACCCAAATGAATTTTGATCTTGAGCTCAGTGGTCGAACCCAAATCCATGAGTAGATCCAATTGAAATTGATTAACAATTGGTATCTAAGGTAGGTTTAACAGTCTTGATCGGTGGTCATTAATTGGGAGCTACTCATATAGATTGAGTTTATGATGAGTTAATGGCATATCTCTCCCATCGATTTTATTTTTCTGACCAACATAGTAAATCAAGTTTTGATAAGATTGCTTAATGATTAGGGTTGACCCATGCTTACTAAAAAATCAATTTGACTGATTTAGGTACTCCTAGTCTGACTTATCTTTATCCTCAACATGACTTGATAAAATTAGTAGAAGAATTGATGACTTGTTAGTAGGACCGGCTTGTTTTTAGTCTACCTTGATCTAACTTGATGAAGTCAGTGGAAGGATTAAGATTAGCTGGTCTATGCATTTAATTCTGTTAAATTATATTAATCAAATTTTTTAAATTATTAAGTCTATAAAATGAGCTAGTTATGGTGATAACTAGATCATAGCCTCTCATTAAGGTGAATGATAATGGATCCATTATTTTGGATTGACATTGCAGGCACCATCCATTTGATGTTTTTCTGAATGATAGAATTATTATTCATCATATGATGACTCTGTTGTACTATCTGATGAATGGTTGGATTGGTTGAGCCATACTTGGATCAATTATTTATTAGTTAGAATCACTGAGTAGGTTCATGTTAATGGTTGGACCTAATCAGGACTTTCAGTAGAGGCCCATCACCTACTGAAATGAAATATGAGATGAAATTAATTACTAAAAATTATTTGAAGAAATAATTGGTTGAGAACCTATCCATAGATGCGTATGGGTTGGCCGAGCCATACTCGAGCCTGTATGCTGTTGGATGTATGTCCTAGAAGCCAATCTTGATTGACGCATATTATATTTTTAAGAATATTTTTGTACTTTATTGGATATTTATATTATCATTCATATTTTATGTATCCATGAATCATCCAAGAGATTAACAAGATAATGACATATATTCTCAAATAGTTAAAAATTTGAGACATACATCATTAATGATTAATTTCTAAATTGCTCCTGACCATAGAATCATCATGGGGATGGTGATTGATCTAGATAGACCAGTGCATGGATCACTTCTTTTAGATAGATGGGTCTCGAGTCGTGGTGTAGTGATACTGGAGCAAGAGTGCAGGTGGTTGTTAGAGAACAACTAGTATTGAGCGTGACCAACATGAGAAGTCACATGGATGTTTGCTCACTCGCTAGTAACTTTTTCGATGCTGCAGTTGTATGACTGATCTTTCGACCTACGATGCTATAACTGTTAGATGTGTGCCCTAGATGCCAGATCGGCTGACACATTCCTGTACAAATATAAGGACAAATTTATAATTTTGACTATAAATGAATAAAATGATTATTCTTCTATCACATTGTGTACACTGTGTCTATGATACATCCTTTGAGTTAGTGGAAATGTAAATTCATATTTTCAAGAGTTAAAAATTTAAGGCATGAATTTACATAACTAACTCATAAACTGCTCCTGATCATAGGATCATCACGAGGATGGTGATTGATCCGGAAGGTTGGCGTACGATCACTTTCTTAGGGTAGATGAGTCTTGAGTCTACAGTGTGGAGACACCAGAGCGAGAGTACAAGTATTCATTGAGAATGAGAGTACTGAGCGTGACCATCTCGAGCAGTCATAAGGAAGTCTACCTTCTCGTCGATGACTAGCTCGATGCTGTAGTTGTGTGTCTAGATCTTTGACCTGAGGTGCATCGACGGTTCATCTTGAGTGTGTTATGGTTTGACTACACCATAACTCGATCTTCTAGCCATTCAAAACCCTGAGGAGTATGTTGGCTGTAGCATATCCATTGTAGGAACCAGATCGCACCAAGATGGGATCTATCAACCTCGATAGATGTGAGGAGTAGTCCTATGATGATCGAAAGATCGAGTCCTTAAGCCCATGGCCATGGCAGAGTGAAATAATGAAAAAGTGTTTTCCATTGGGTTTTCACATCAGACTCGGATCGATCGATTGATTCATATGACTGATGTTGGGTTTGACGAGTTCACCTTAACCCTAATTCAGTCGGAACTTATAATAGAGGAACTCAATCACACAGGTAGCTGCACCAAGAGGTTCGTCTTCAATTCTGATGGGTTGCCACTATATACTGCTAGGTGTCACTGATGGATATTGGGAGCAATTAGAATGATTTTGATGATCGATCATTCTAATTGTCTGAATCAGAAGAGTTCTGATCCATCGAAAGGAGTTTCGATGATGTCGATGATGAGATCACGACATGTCTCATTACCATACAGAATTGAACCTAACTAGATCACATAAATAAGGGTTAGGGTCTGGATGTCATCAATTGGGCTACCCCAATTGATTTGGATAAGATCCAATTAGGTTCAAGAAAATTGTGCTAGCACTCGATTGAGCCTAACTTTCTCCTCATGTAATCTTTTCTATCTCTACTGAGCCAAATGTGATCTGGTTCATCCAGAGAACCTTAGAAAGGTTTCTTTCAGTCTAATTGAAGCTTGTCCAACTCAGAAAAAGCTTGTCTTAATTCATGAGATGAATTTAAGACAACACCTGCTAATTTCTAGCACCTGCCAATTTTATTTTAGGACATCTGTCAAAAGTTGACATATGGGTTTTAAACTGAAGAGGACTTATTGAAGAATTTTTATGGAGTGTGACATGCCTAAACCTAATCAAATTGGGTGCCATGATCAGATTATGGCGTGAGCCCAATTGGATTTAAATGGGCGCCCCAAATGGATAAGAACCAAAGAGTCCTGATAAACTTGGACTCTTTGGCGCCACTCTATTTGTGCTTATCCAATGTTGGCGTCACCTTTTTGGAGATAAGATGGGGTTTTTATCTGATATGATCAGATGACATCACTCCACCAATCAAAATTTTTCCAAAATTTATTAAAATTTTTTGATTGATCGAATGATGTGGCACTGCGCAGCATACAGAAATTATATAAACCCTGCTGCACCTAGGGTTTCGAGATAGAACTTGTTTTATGCAAAAAACCTATTAGCTGCTGCCCCATCCTCTCTTCTCCACATCCTCCCTGTTCTCCTTTCTCCCCTCTTCACATCCAAGAAGTTGGACGTTCATCTGGCAAAGGTACAAGGCATGGTGATGCTTGGAACAGAAGGCTGCAGGACATCTTCGACAGGCTACTGCTCCAACTTCAGAAGGAGTTCTGAAGTACTTTCAAATCAGATATTGATCTAATTTTTGGAGCGTAGAATCGTAAGGAGAAGACATTTCAGATCCTATCTGAGTGGATACTGGTAGAGGCCAGGCGCTTGCGTGGCTACATCAGAACCTCAGGCAGTACTGCGATCATCTATAGGGTAATTAGATTACCCTTAAGGTATGTCTATATTTCTCATACTTTTAGATTTAATTTTAGATTTTAAATATCAGATAATAAAATTAGATCTAATAGATATTAGATTTAAAATAGTGTAGGATAAAGATATAAAATTTATTTCATCCCAGATTTGATGAAATCTGGAAGATCCTACACAGGAAAAAGGCAGTTTTTCCCTTCAAGTGGTATTAGAGCCAGGTTGTTAGCTCTATTTCAGATCTATTTTAGATCTGATTTTAATTTTAATTTATTTGATATTAAATGATTGCAGATGTCACATCAGATATGATAGGATCTAAAATTAAAATATTTAAAATTAAATCTAAGAAGATCTAACATGCATGAGATGCATAACTAGATTAGGATTAATTGAATCCATGAATAGTCTTAAGTTTTATATTTTACTGAGATTAAAATATAAATTAAATATAATTTATTCTCTATTTTTGATGTTATAATTATTATAATCAGATCAGAAAATAAAAAATAAAATTTTAATTATTTCATAAAATTGATCTGTTGCATGCCTAGACTAGTTGTAGAATTGTTCTAGTAACTTATCTAGAATAGTTTTTATTTTGAATAGTTCAATTTAAATTCTATTTTTTAGATATTATATGTGATGTATCATATCTGAAAGTATGTTAATTAGATTGATTTTTGATACATGAGATGTATGCAAAGCATGTATTAGTTAGATCTTAAATTGTATATGTGATATATTAATTTAGATCTAACTAGTTTTGTAGTTAAAATTTATATTTCTGATTAAGGTGTTCCTCATAGCCGTCCGGTCATAAGAGCAAAGTAGAATTTTAAGACCCTCTCTTTCCATTCAATGGGGTGTTCATATGACGTGTAGGGGTGCCGCGCATTCATCCTTAATCAGAAATCAAAACTTACTTTTCTGCAAAATCCTAGATCCTGAAACCCTAGGATTTATTTTACATGCTTTGTTTATGAACCCAAACTTAATTAATGTATTGAGCTTATGAAATTAAGTTAGATCTAAAATTGAGAATTTCAGATCTAAGACATTTTCATAAGATTGGGTTCGGGCTTGGATAGCTCAATTAGGTCTAGCGATTGATCAAACCGAATCAAGAGTTGGTTAGGTGGGATCATGAAAGCTAATAATTGACCAGCCTAATAGGATTAAGTCTGGATCAAGGTCGAATCACATTTAGATGTGACTCGATCAAGTTAAGACCTAATTTGGCTCAGTGGTTAGAGCCTGGATTGTAGACTAACTCAATTAATTCTGGTTCGATAATTTGGTGTCTAAGGTAAGTTGGGCAGATGCGACTGACTGATTTTTAATTGGAAGCTACTCGACTCGAATACGTTCTTGTCGAGTTAATGGCATATCCCTCCCACCGTTCTCACTTACCTGGCCATATGTGTCAACCCAATTTTGATTTGAGATGGCTAACAATTCGAGCTGACCCATGCCACTAGGTTAGTCATAATTGTTATGACTATGTCAAGCCAAGTTTAAAGAGACCTAAATCAAATCTCCCTAAGAAAATATTAAGTCTAGGTCTTCCACCATTATGGATGTGCGGGCCCTTTTCGGGGTTGATTGTTCTCGGTTGGTTACAATGGCTCAGTTGCACTGGGAAGATGCAACCATGTCCATTAGGCATTGGATGCTACGGATTAGAGGATGGGTTGGGCTCAATATTTTGGATACGGTGAGGGACCCAATCAGGAATCTAGTTCGTGCAAATGGTGGGTTTGGCTTAACTAAGGATTGGAGCAATATCTCGGATACGGTGAGCTTCATGAATTAGAGACCAAGTTTTGGATGTACCATGATTAGAGAATCATTGGACAAGAGTTGTCCACTCATCGGTTGACTCATCACCAATAACTGTTTGGTGAGGTGATGAGCCAATCGGTGAGATTGCACCACCCACTAGAAATCACTAATCACGGAGATTTCCACATCTCTACCAAGGGAGTGTAGGGATCTGAGAAAATAGTGGGAGCCTAATTTGTTTAAAAATAAAAATTTAAATAAATTGGTTGAGTCTGATTACAAAATCTAACTTGAAACTTTTAACTCTCTACAGGAAACATGTCTGCCTCAAATCTCCTGACCAAAATTCTAGACACTCATAGACTGACTGGACCAAATTTTAAGGACTGGTTGAGAAACTACAGAATTATTCTGGATTTCAAAAAATTGACTCATGTCTTAGATCAGGACCCACCTGCCATGCCAGCACGTCCGACTACTGAACAGAGAGTGTCTCTGGAAAAGTGGACGGATGATGATAATAAAGTCAGGTACTATATGTTGGGTGCAATGTCTGATGATTTACAGTGTCAATATGAAAATATTTTGACTGCCCACCAAATGTTGGCTTACCTACAAGAGTTGTTTGGTGAACAGAGTCGCGCGGCCAAGTATCAAGTCTAATCAAAGACTTTTTAAGGCCAAGATGTGTGATGGGCAGTCAGTCCAAGATCATTGTTTGACAATGATCAAGGATCTTGAGGAGCTTGAGAAGCTCAGTATCATGTTAGACAAAAATTTTTAGATTGATGTGATCCTTCAGTCCTTGTCCGATGCATATGGTCAGTTCATCATGAACTTCCATATGCATAAGATGCAATGTACCTTGGCCGAGTTAATGAATATGCTGGTTACGATTGAGCTTTCAATGAAAGGTTCAAAAGGCTCAGTTCTTACTGTGGAGCAGACTTCTTCCAAGAGAAAGTCTTTTAGAAAGAAAAAAAAATCTATGAAGAAGCAGAAGGTGGATGGCAAGAACAAGAAGACAGGACCGAAGAAGAAGGCTTCTGAAAAGGGAAAGTGTTTCCACTGTCAGTCAGAAGGCCATTGGAAGCGGAACTGTCCTTAGTACCTGGCCACCCTGAAGAACAAGAAGGATGGTCCTTCTGGAGGTATGCTCATTATCGAATCTAATCTTACAGTTTTTTCTGCATCCAGTTGGGTGCTTGACTCTGGTTCTAGTACTCATTTGTGTACTTCTATGCAGGGTCTTAAGGAAAGCAGGAGGCTGAGGGATGGGAAGATGATCCTATGTGTCGGGAATGGAGCAAGAGTTGCTGCTGTGACCGTAGAAACCTATCCTCTGCGATTACCGTTAGGATTAGATTTAGTTTTAAGAGACTGTTATTATGTGCCTGCAGCAAGTAGGAATTTGATTTCTGTTTCATGTTTAGCACAAGAAGGCTATGTGATTAGCTTTCATAAGGACCATTGTAACATATTTTATGAAAATAATAAAGTTGCAAATGATTTTGTTATTAATGGTCTCTATCAGCTACATGTTGATGTATCTATTTTTAATATTGAGCAAAATATGAATGCCATAGGAATTAAAAGGCCTAGATATAGTCTAAATGATAAGTATCTGTGGCACCTAAGGCTAGGTCATATAGCAGAAGACAAAGTTAACAAATTAGAGAAATTCGGGCTACTGAGTCCGTTGACTTTCGAGTCATATCCAGTTTGTGAATCATGCCTTCAAGGCAAAATGACCAAGCTCCCTTTTGTGGGACATGGAGAAAGGGCCACAGACCTACTTGTCCTAGTACATACGGATGTGTGCGGCCCATTTGATGTGCCAGCTAGAGGCAACTTTGTCTACTTCATTACCTTTACCGATGATATGTCTAGGTACGGGTATGTGTTTCTAATGAAACACAAGTCTAAAGCCTTTGAAAGGTTCAAAGAATTCAGACATGAGGTAGAAAAATAAATAGGAAAGCCCATTAAGGTTCTTCGATCAGATCGAGGAGGTGAATACCTTAGTCGAGAATTCCTAGACTATCTTAAGGATAATGGTATAGTCTCTCAATGGACTCCACTTGGAATGCCTCAACTCAATGGGGTTTCAGAATGGAGAAACCGGATCCTATTAGATATGGTCCGTTCCATGATGAGCTTCACAGACCTCCCAAAATTTCTTTGGAGATATTGTCTCATGACAGCAATTTATGTATTGAATAGGATTCTCTCTAAAACCATTCTTACCACACCGTATGAGATATGGCATGGTAAGAAGCCAAGTCTGAATCATCTCAGAATTTGGGGTTGTTTGGCTCATATCAAGAGACAGCAGACGGACAAGTTAGAGTTCATATCTTTTAGAGCTCAATTCATAGGATATCCTAAAGAGTCATTAGGATATTATTTTTATATTTTGAAAGACCACAATGTGATTGTAAGTTGAAATGCTATTTTTTTTTGAAAAATAGTTTTTTCAAGATGGTGGCATCGGAAGAATAATTAAGCTCAAGGAGAATGTCTCCCAAGAGCAACGAGCTAAAGAACCTGAGGAACCTAATCAATCAAAACCAGTCCTAACACAATCTCTTCCACCTCTTAGATCGACTAGGATTTTCCGTCCTTCTGAAAGGTACTTAGGTACCATACAAGAGGATATAGAAGAAATATTCCTCACAAAAATGGGATTCATGGTGATGATCCCAAGACCTATGACGAGGCGATATCAGATATCGACTCCGAAAAATGGTTAGAGGCAATGAGATCAGAAATTGACTCGATGCACTCAAACCAAGTCTGAATCTTGGTAGATCCACCTGAAGGTATTGTACCTATTGGGTGTAAATGGATCTTCAAGAGAAAGATAGGTGCAGATGGGAATGTGGAGACATTCAAAGCTAGGCTCGTAGCGAAAGGTTATAGTCAGCGTGAAGGCATTGACTATCAAGATACCTTCTCACCCGTAGCCATGCTAAAATCCATCCGCATATTGCTTGCTGTTGCAGCCTATTTCGATTATGAAATATGGCAGATAGATGTGAAAATGGCGTTCTTAAATGGATATCTTGAGGAAAATATCTATATGGAACAGCCGCTTGATTTCACATCTAGTGATAATGATCACAAGGTCTGTAAACTGCAAAGGTCTATTTATGGACTTAAGCAAGCATCTCGGAGTTGGAATACTCATTTCAATGATGTGATCAAAATATTTGGTTTCATCAAGAACGAAGAGAAACTTTATGTGTTCAAAAAGATCAGTGGGAGCGCAGTTGTCTTCCTCGTATTGTACGTGGATGACATCCTCCTAATTGGGAATAACATTTTCATGTTAACCTCAGTCAAAGTATGGTTGTCTAAGGAGTTCTCTATGAAAGATCTAGGAGAGGCATCCTTTATACTGGGTATTAAGGTCTATAGAGATAGACCAAATAGGATACTAGGACTTTCACAGAAGATGTACATAGAGGAGGTGCTAAAGAGGTTTAGCATGGAAAACTTCAAAAGAGGTTTATTGCCTTTTAGACATGGCATTCATCTCTCCAAGAAGATGTGCCCTAGCACACCTGATATAGCCCATGCTGTGAGTGTCATAAGCAGATATCAGTCGAATCCAGATGAAGAGTACTGGACTTCTATGAAATGTATCCTTAAGTACTTGAGAAGGACTAAGGATATGTTTCTAGTCTTTGGGAATGGAAAACTCCAGATTCAGGGATTTACAGACTCAGACTTTATGTCTGATATAGATGATCGAAAGTCGACATCTGGGAGTCTGTTCATTTACAATGGTGGTGCAGTCAGCTAGAAGAGTTCCAAGCAGATGGTGATTGCAGATTCCACCACGGAGGCAGAGTATATTGCTGCATCGGAAGCTGCAAAGGAGGCATTTTGGTACAAAAAGTTTGCCGCAGAGCTTGGAATGATGTCATCGGATGCCATACCTCTTTACTGCGATAATAATGACGCCATAGCCCTAGCTAAGGAGCCAAGGTCTCATCAAAAGTCCAAGCACATCGAGCTGCGATTCCATCTGATCCGTGATTACCTCAAAAAAGGTTATGTCGAGGTCAAGAGAGTCGACTCCACAGATAATGTGGCAGACCTGCTGACTAAGCCATTGGACCAACAGAAGATCGAAGCCCACCTTGAGAAGATGAGACTTAGATATGTAGCCAATTGGCATTAGGTCAAGTGAGAGTTTGTTAGATATGTGCCCTAAATGCCAGATCGGCTGACACATTCATGTACAAATCTAAGGGCAAATTTGTAATTTTGACTATAAACGAATAAAAAGATTATTCTTCTATCACATTGTGTACATTGTGTCTGTGATACATCCTTTGAGTTAGTGAGAATATAAATTTACATTTTCAAGGGTTGAAAATTTAAGGCATGAATTTACATAACTCATAAACTGCTCCTGACCATAAGATCATCACGAGGATGGTGATTGATCCGAAAGGTTGGTGTACGATCGCTTCCTTAGGATAGATGAGTCTTGAGTCTACGGTGTGGAGACACCAGAGCGAGAGTACAGATATTCGTTGAGAACGAGAGTACTGAGGTGACCACCTCGAGCAGTCATAAAGAAGTCTACCTTCTCGTCGATGACTAGCTCGATGCTGCAGTTGTATGTCTAGATCTTTGACCTGAGGTGCATCGACAGTTCACCTTGATTGTGTTATGGTTTGACTACACCATAACTCGATCTCCTAGCCATTCGGAACCTTGAGGTATATGTTGGCCGTAACATATCCATTGTAGGAACCAGATCGCACCAAGATGGGATCTATCAACCTCGGTAGATGTGAGGAGTAGTCCTATGATGATCGAAAGATCGAGTCCTTAAGCCCATGGCCATGGCAGAGTGAAATAATGGAAAAGAGTTTTCCATTGGGTTTTCACATCGGACTCGGATCGATCGATTGATTCATATGACTGATGTTGGGTTTGACGAGTTCACCTTAACCTTAATTCAGTCGGGACTCATGATAGAGGAACTCAATCACATAGGTAGCTGCATCAAGAGGTTCATCTTCAATTCTGATGGGTTGCCACCATATACTGCTAGGTGTCACTGGTGGATTTTGAAAGTAATTAGAATGATTTTGATGATCGATCATTCTAATTATCTGAATCAGAAGAGTTCTGGTCCATCGAAAGGAGTTTCGATGATGTCGATGATGAGATCATGACATGTCTCATTACTATATAGAATTGAACCTAACTGGGTCACACAAATAAGGGTTAGGGTCTGGATGTTATCAATTGGACACCCCAATTGATTTGGATAAGA
Source organism: Elaeis guineensis (assembly GCF_000442705.2). Taxonomy (NCBI): domain Eukaryota; kingdom Viridiplantae; phylum Streptophyta; class Magnoliopsida; order Arecales; family Arecaceae; genus Elaeis; species Elaeis guineensis. The sequence goes on from NC_025995.2 coordinate 25,411,288, forward strand.
TCCAATTAGGTTCAAGAAAATCGTGCTAGCACTCGATTGAGCCTAACTTTCTTCTCGTGTAATCTTTTCTGTCTCTACTGAGCCAAATGTGATCTGGCTCATCCAGAGAACATTAGAAAGGTTTCTTTCAGTCTATTTGAAGCTTGTCCAGCTCAGAAAAGGCTTGTCTTAATTCATGAGATGAATTTAAGACAACACCTGCTAATTTCTAGCACCTGCCAATTTTATTTTAGGACATCTGTCAAAAGTTGACATATGGGTCTTAAACTGAAGAGGACTTATTGAAGAATTTTTGTGGAGTGTCCACATACCTAAACCTAATCAAATTGGGTGCCATGATCAGATTATGGTGTGAGCCCAATTGGATTTAAATGGGCACCCCAAATGGATAAGAACCAAAGAGTCCTGATAAACTTGGACTCTTTGGCGCCACTCTATTTGTGCTTATCCAATGTTGGTGCCACCTTTTTGGAGATAAGGTGGGGTTCTTATCTGATATGATCAGATGATATCACTCTACCAATCAAAATTTTTTCAAAATTTATTAAAATTTTTTGATTGGTCGAATGATGTGGCACTGCGCAGCATACAGAAATTATATAAACCCTGCTGCACCTAGGGTTTCGAGATAGAACTTATTTTATGCAAAAAACCTATTAGCTGCTGCCCCCTCCTCTCTTCTCCATATCCTCCCTGTTCTCCTTTCTCCCCTCTTCACGTCCAAGAAGTTGGACGTTCATCAGGCAAAGGTACAAGGCGTGGTGACGCCTGGAACAGAAGGCTGCAGGACATCTTCGACAGGCTGCTGCTCCAACTTCAGAAGGAGTTCTGAAGTACTTCCAAATCAGATATTGATCTAATTTTTGGAGCATAGAATTGCGAGGAGAAGATATTTCAGATCCTACCTGAGTGGATACTGGTAGAGGCTAGGTGCTTGCGTGGCCACATCAGAACCTCAGGCAGTGCTGCGATCATCTACAGGGTAATTAGATTACCTTTATGGTATGTCTATATTTTTTATATTTTTAGATTTAATTTTAAATTTTAAATATCAAATAATAAAATTAGATCTAATAGATATTAGATCTGAAATAGCATAGGATAAAAATATAAAATTTATTCCGCCCCAGATTTGGTGAAATCTGGAAGATCCTACAAAGGAAAAAGGCAGTTTTTCCCTTCAACAACTACTGGAGTTTTACTACACATAAACAAGGGTCTCAATTGATCCTTGTAGTGGATGTTGATGATAGTTGGTCCATTGTAGGAGTAGGGTGTGCACTTAGATGTGATCTATCGACTCTAGCAGAAGGGAGTAGTCCTATGGGATTTAAGAAGCTGAGTCTTTAAGTCTATGATCATAGCAATATGATTATTGAAAAAATTTTTTATGAGAATCATAAATAGACTTAAGCTAATTGAATCTATCATATGATCGATGATGAGATTTGATGATTCATCCATGATCTGCCCTTCGATTGAAACTCACGATAGAGGAACAATATCATACGTTAACTACACCTAGAGGTTCATCACCTTTTATTCTGCTGAATTATCATTACATACTGCTAGATGTCACTGGTGGATTATGAGACCCACGAGCATCATCTTGATGATCGATGATTCTTGATGAGCAGAGTTAGAACAGTTTCAACCCATTGAAAAGAGTTTCAATGATATTATGATAGAAATCATAATATATCTCACTATCAGATAGAATAGAACCTATAGGATCATACACAAAGAAATTTTTGACTGATCAAATGATTAAATTATGATTATGAATCATGATAGGATCTGATTATCAATCTGATTGATAATTAATCCAATGCAAAAGTTGCAATCAAGTAACTCGCTAAAGAGTTAGTAAGTTAAAGGAGGATTAATTAGCAATTGGATTGCTAAGTGACTTAATTTGATTGAGCAATGGGGCATGCATCAAGTCTAATTAAATTAAATCTAATTTGACTTGATATGTATTTGATTTGATCAACCTTAATTGGGTTATAAGATAATCGAATTGGATTGGAGGATAATTTTTAATTGAATTAGAATTTGGGTTTGACTCAATTTCTCATTAGATTAAGATGTATGAGTTCTTATTTGGACTAGAAATTTTAATTTTCGTAGGTACACCAAATCCTAATTGGATTAGAATTAAATTGAATTTGACTCAAGCACCAAGGGATAGTCCAAAAGAACTAGAACTCCTTTTCTAATTAGGTGACCTCTAATCTAAATAGTTTGGACTCCAAATCAGATTTAATTTTTCATCTATTTGGGTCTAATCAGATTCTAAAATGATTAGGATTGATTGAAGTTTTATTGGGTTTAAAACAGCCACCTAAAGGAGAGTCCCATATGCATTAAACTTCTTCCTTTCCATGTGCCAACAAGGTCTCACATTAAATCAGATTTGAACACCACAACCCATCAATATTTGTGTGAAGTTTTTAGCATGTAATAAGCTCCTTAAAACCTCTTCTTTCCATGTAAAACCTGGGTGAAAAGGATGAAGGTGGGCAGCATCAAAATTGGAAGAGTCCCAGCATATTTGGACTCTAATCTCCTATCTAAATTAGAACTCCCTTTTGCCTATTTAAACCAAGGAGCTTTATGGGATGGTAGGACCTGATATGGATCAGGTTGAGATGCCAAAAAACCAGGAGTTGTGCATGGAGAAAAACAAAGAGAGAGGGCACGACATGGAGGTGGAAGGCATAAGGTATTTTGGTTCTTCATATCCCTTCTTTCTTACACAACCAAAGGTTGGTTGTTAGGACACCTCTTCTCTTTTCTTTTATCCATGTTTAGATATGAGTTTCTCCTCTTCTCTTTATCCAAAAGTTGGATAAAATTCTTACATCTCTAGTATAGAGATTTGGTGCATGAGTTTTAGGAAGAAAAGAGAAGAAAGAATTCTTCTCATAATCTTTAGCGTAGAGGTCAACATCCTCCGATGTTCTTCTTCTTCTTTAAGAGTATCTTGAGAGAAAAGAATATTTTCAACCGTCAAGATATGATCTCTACAAGGGAGTTAGCATTCTGGTGAGATCAAAAGGCTTCTGATCAGATCAAAATCTCATGTGGATACCTGTAGAGGCCAGATGCTTGTGCGGCTACAAGAGACCTTTGAAAAATATCCATGATCATCAATTCGCAGTGAAGATTGATCCATGCCAAGGTATATTTTTTATTTATTTTTTTATTTAATTTTTATATCTAAATTTTATCTCACATATGATGATCCTATTTATAGTTTGAAGATTTGATCTTATGCATGCTAGGATTAAATTAGATTTAATCTGAAAATTTTAAATTCTGCTTCATACTTGTTTTGAAAAATTTTTACATGCATGAAACCATTAAATCCAACAGTGGTATCGAAAATACGTCATATGCATGAGATTGAAAGGAATATGCCCTATAAGCCAATCAAAATGTATAAATAGATGGATATTTTTTGTCTCCCGACAACTCATGTACTGATGTTTTAAATAAATAAAGGCATTTAGTTCATCATATGCTGCATCTTATTTTGATGAACCCCATAAATTAGGGCTATGGTTTTAGGGTTATGATGCGATCATACCAAGTGAGACCTAAAACCTTAAAACTCTAATTTTAAATATTCGTAGTCGATGGAACATTGAGTAGGGGATCAATGTTTCCGGTAAGACTGGTACATCCTGTGTATGCTCGGCAGAGAGGGTAATTAATCTCACAATTACTTGTGTATGACACTAATATAAGGATGTAAGTGTTCATTAGAGAATGAATTCACTGAATTGATCCAATTAAAGAATATCTGATGAAGTCTTATCTACATGTCAACAGATTTTTTCTTATAGTGGGAATTGTGCATGTAAATCTTTTGACCTGAGACTGCTATAGAACTTTATAAGCATGAATCCATATTTTGGATCATACTCATTCATGATTTAATCATGTACGGAATGTTCTGGATATGATGGATTGCTTATGAAGGTTGTGAGTAGGTCATTATGAAAACGATCGCTCCTAGTAAGAGGAGATCGCATCCTATCTGCTTCAATCAAATAATGATTCAGGAAGACTTTGATCAAAGCATTATGAAAAAATTAAAAATGGTTTCAAATATTTTATAAATCTAATCATTATTATTTGATCAAGAGAAATATGAATATAAAATTAGGTTTGATATTTTTCCATACCCAAACTTATATTCGAGATGCAGGATGATCGTAAGATCAAGTTGCACGGTAATTTTCACTGAAGGATATTTTCGATATTTCCATCAAAATTCTATATCTACTAGGTAGACATGATACATTGCTAGACGTCAATCATGTCTTGTGAGTTTGATCGAATTAAAGAGTTTAATTCGATCATTAATTAAAAGCTGTTCTGATTGATCAAAATGGTTCAGCTTGATTTGACCTAAATCGGCTAGACTGTGTTCTAACCAAATTAGTTTAAATTACACCTGGACTCACTGCTGGCTAGATGTGGAACCCAATGGGTCACACACAAAGGGAATTGATCATGGGTTTAATTTGATTAAACCATGTTTGCAAGTTGAACATGCGAGCACATGTTGCAAACCCTAGCATTTAGATTCGAATCGAATTCGAATCGGGTTCTGATTTGGGCTAATTTAGAACCAATTTGAGCCAAATTGGATTTGGTCTTGAAGTGGGTTCGAAGTGTTTTAATTGGGCTTGCTGTTGGGTGCCAAAAACCAGGGAACCACACGCCTAAGAGTCTCTCTCTTGGCGTGTGGATTTAAATCCATGCGCATGAGCCACATGGCGCATGGATGGAGTTGGCGCCACCTTTAGATAAGGTCTATCCTATTTTTCTCCGTAACCTTTATTCTATGAATGTATTTCAGATGTCTTAGGAGGCGCCTAAGAGTCCTTCTGAGTATTAAACTCATCGTAGAAAAATTAAGAAAAGGATAAGGATTAAATCCATGCGCCACCTCTTGGAAGCGCCCCTTTGAAATTTCAAATGGGGAGATAAGTTTTAAATTATCCATGCCCATTAATCTCTTGCGCCATTCTTCAAATTGGTGCCATATATCTTGGCCATTGGATGGGCTTTCTTCCAGATCTAAAGGCATGGGTTGATGGCACCAATAAGACAAGCTTCGTGACTTCTCATCTGAACATCGTAAGTTAAGATCGAAGAGTCTTTCTGAAATAAGGCATCTCTTCAACCTAATTTTGATGTACACATGGCATTTCTTAACTTATGGGGTGTGAGAAATAGACAAGAGGTGTGAGATAATTTGTAAGAGGGTGTGAGATGTATTGGATTGCACCTTTACGTGCAATATAAATAGGGGTGCACACCGAGGAGTCTCGGGTATTCAGAAATCTTCTTTCTTTCTTACAAGAGGCTCTGCTTGTCCAATTTTCTTTATTCCTTCTCTCTAGCCTAGATAAGGTCCTGATAAAGGACAAGAAATCTTCCAAAAGGCTTAGAGAATTGGAATAAAAATTAAGGAGACAAGGAACAAGAAAGAAAGGGAAGAAAAGGTCCAACAGTGTGACAGCAAACCCAAAAAAAGGAGGTTCTACCCAAATTGCATTTAAATTCTGATAAATCAGAATTTAATTATAGAGTATTTTCTAATAAGTGCTAGAGAGTTGATCGAGTCCTCATGTGGATTAACGTTGGAGGGTGAACACGTGGGCACCTGGTGGAAACTCAAACAGATTGCTGCCGGCAACTAAGCACAAATCAGGGTTTAGTGATAAGAGGTATGTTTCTATATCTTTTACTTGATATTAATGCATATTATATGGTTTAATTTCTGATCAGGTGATCTTGGAGTTAGGTTTTAATTTTATGATTTCATAATAATTATTTTAAAATCCATGCTTCCGCCATTGCACTAAAACCTTTCAGTGGTATCAGAGCAACCTTGTTAGAATTAAATCATATGATGATATGTTAATGATTTAAAGACAATCTTATAAATATGATATGATCATTATTTATATTTTAATATGATATTTATATGATGAGATCATATTCATTATTTCATAATTAAAATATGATGTATATAATTTTGGAATGTTGCTATGTAATATTGAATTGTGTTCACTATGATGCAATATGATGAGATCATATTCATTATTTCATAATTAAAATATGAAGTATATAATTATGGAATGTTGCTTTGTCATATTGAATTGTATTCACTATGATGCTATATGATGAGATCATATTCATTATTTCATAATTAAAATATGATGTATATAATTATGGAATGTTGCTTTGTCATATTGAATTGTGTTCACTATGATGCTATATGATGAGATCATATTCATTATTTTATAATTAAAATTTGATGTATATAATTATGGAATGTTGCTTTGTCATATTGAATTGTGTTCAATATGATGCTATATGATGAGATCATATTTATTATTTCATAATTAAAATATGATGTATATAATTATGGAATGTTGCTTTGTCATATTGAAGTGTGTTCACTATGATGCTAATTTCTTTTATTCATGTATTTATTATGATATAGAAATTAAATATGCATTGAGACCTAAAAAATCCTCTGTAAAATGATATTAAGTTGTAGTATAATTAACCAATAGCAGAACCAGTCGATGATGTCTAATTGATCAATCGGTGTCTAGGAAAGTGGTTCATGATTGGTAAAGAGAATGTGGTTTCTAATTGGTTCCGTTGTCTGACCTGGCCAAAATTTATTGGTATCTAAGGAAAGCAACGGGGGGACCCTCACCTCTCTTCCACTTATCTGGCTGATTAGATTAATTTAATTCTTGACTGGGATGCTCGGTGTTATATTCACTATATTATGGCCTTCCTTCATGCTAGGATATTACTATGTCACGAACCATATTAGGTTTGTTGTGTAACCACAAGACCAATTATGGAAACTGACATAATATTATTCTGGCGCATCGAGATACTTACAGTAATTTTTTGAGTATAATGCTTTGTTGTGTAACTACAAAAGCATTTATATTCTATTTTGACTGTATTAAAATGAAGGGTCCTACTTAACTAAAATATTATGGTCCGTTGTGTAAACACAAGGCTATTAATATTTTAGAGGCCAGGATTTTTATTGAGAATTACATGAGATGCAATAGGAAAGAGTTTCCTACTTTTAAACTTATAAAAGGTTTGTTGTGCAACCACAAGATCTTTTATAAGGAATTAGGGTCTCAATCCCACTAAGAAAATCAATCAGGGTTTTCTCAAACATCATACTAGAGGGTTATGATGTCTGATAAAATTAATGGGAGACACAATAAAATTAAAGTCCTAATTTAATTGTGTATATCATCTTGAGTTGTTCGCTTATGTAATATTCTTTATTATGTAGATTAATGGCTTCTTCATTTTCACTTCGCTCCATTTTGGATACAAATAAATTGACTGGTACCAACTATGTGGACTGGTTGAGAAATCTTAAAATAGTACTTAGTCAAGAGAAGCTTTCTTACATTCTCGATACCCCTGACATTGAGCCAGTTGGGGAGGATGCCACAGAGGAAGAAAAAACCACATATAGGATGTGGCAAAATGATTCTTTAACTGTCAAGTGTATCATACTTGCCTCTATGACAAATGAGTTATAGAGGCAGCATGATAGCATGGACACTCATTCCATATTGCTCAATTTAAAAGAGCTTTATGGAGAACAGAGTAGGACTGCAAGATATGAGATATCTAAGCAGTTATTCCGTGTCAGAATGACAGAGGGGTCATCCGTACAAAACCATGTTCTGATGGTTATTGACCTGATCACTCGATTAGGTCAATTAGGTTTTGTTATGGATGGAGAGTTGAGTCAGGATCTAATCCTGCAATCACTTCCAGAATCATTTTCTCAGTTTGTCGTGAACTATCACATGAACAAACTGAATTCTTCCTTGCCTGAGCTGTTAAATATGCTCAAAACAGCAGAGAGCCATATCAAGAAGGATAAGGCTCCTCTTCTTCTTGTGAATGGGATCTCCAAGAAGAAGGCAGGCAAAAAGGGTTCTAAAAGGAGGCTGAACCCTAAAGGTGGTATAAATAAGAGAAAGAAGGGAAAGAAGACCTCCGGACAGTCGACCTGCTTCCACTGCGGCAAGGCAGGTCATTGAAAAAGGAATTGCAAGGCTTATCTTGCAATAGTGAAGACTGGTGCAAATAATGCACCAAAAGGTATGTATGAGATACATACAATATTATCATTAAATTCTTCCATTTCAAACTCATGGGTATTAGATACTGCCTGTGGTTTTCATATCTGTAAATCATTGCAGGGGCTGCAGAAAATTAGAAGTTTGAGGAAGGGAGACTTCGAGCTCTATGGTGCTGGAGGAGATTCTATCCAAGCAGAAGCTGTAGGGACATATATCTTGAAGTTTTCTTCTGGGAAGATCTTAGAGCTAACAAATTGTTATTACATGCCTAAGATCATTAGAAATATTGTATCTGTACCTTTGTTGATAAAACAAGGATATCAAATATCTGTAACGAGCAATGGTTGCTCGATTAATTTTTCTAATAAAATAATTTATCATGGCATTTTTGACAATGGTTTGTTGACTCTATGCTTGAATGATAATATTTTTCATGTTGATGAAAATAGTAAACGTAAGAGAATAATGCAAATAATACATTACTTTGGCATTGTCGACTTGGTCATATTAGTGAGACTAGGATTAACAAGTTGTACAAAGAAAAGTTCTTTGATTCTTATGATTGTGAATCATTAGGAACTTGTGAATCATGTCTCATGGGTAAATGACCAAGACTTCATTTAGTGGACATGGAGATAGGACAAACGAGTTGTTAGGACTTGTACATACAGATGTATGTGGCCCTATGACAACTCATGCCAGAGGTGGATACTCATATTTTATTACATTTACAGATGATTTATCTAGGTTTGGATATGTGTATCTTATGAAACATAAATCCGAAGCCTTTGATAAATTCAAAGAGTATCAAAGCATGGTCGAAAAATAAACTGAAAAAAGTATAAAAATCCTTCGATCTGATCGAGGAGGAGAATACTTGTCCAATGAATTTTTAGACCATCTTAAAGCAAAGGGAATTATCTCTGAATGGACACCTCCTTATACGCCACAATTAAATGGTATAGCCGAAAGGAGGAACCGTACCTTATTAGATATGGTACGATCCATGATGTACTTCACTGAATTACCTACTTCCTTCTGGGGTTATGCTTTAGAGACCGCAATAATTATCTTGAATTGAGTACCTTCTAAATCTGTATCTAGCACTCCATATGAAATATGGAGAGGTAAGAAGCCCAATCTTAAATATTTTAAGATATGGGGATGTTCAGCATATGTCAAAAGAAATTTTGGACATAAACAAGATACTAGAGCAGATAAATATTTATTTATAGGATATCCTAAGGATAGTATAGGATATCTATTCTACCACCCTACTAAACAAAAGGTATTTGTAAGTAGGCATGCCACTTTCATGGAGAAAGAATTTATCCTAGAAAGAGGCAGTGGGAGAAATATTGAAATTAATGAAGTTCAACAAAAATAAATAGATATTTTTCAACCAAATATTCACATAAATAAAGAAGAACTAGAACACATAACTCCTATCCATAGGTCAGAGAGGGTACGACATGTACCTATAAGGTATGGGTTCATTATTGAGAATAATGAAGCCCAAGTCATTGAGAATGACGAACCTTTAACCTATACAGAAGCTGTGATGAGTAAGGACTCAGACAGATGGCAGGATGCTATGAAATCCGAGATGGACTCCATGTATACCAACAAAGTATGGACTTTGGTTGATGCACCAGAAGGGGTAAACCCTATTGGGTGCAAATGGGTCTATAAGAAAAAGATTGGAGCAGATGGTCAAATAGAAACCTATAAAGCTAGATTGGTAGCTAAAGATTTTAGGTAAAAATAGGGAATTGATTATGATGAAACTTTTTCACCCGTTGCCATGCTCAAATCTATTCGGATAATGCTTGCAATAGTAGCATACTATGATTATAAAATATGGCAAATGGATGTGAAGACCGCCTTCTTGAATGGTTTTCTAGAAGAGGAGGTCTACATGTCACAGCCAGAGGGTTTTATCTCAAATGACAGACCAAATCTAGTATGCAGGCTTAAGAAATCCATTTATGGATTAAAGCAAGCCTCAAGGAGTTAGAACATCCGCTTTGATGTAACAATCAAAGAATTTGGCTTCATCAAAAATGTGGATGAACCTTGTGTGTATAAGAAGACTAGTGGGAGTGCCCTAGTTTTCTTGGTTCTGTATGTAGATGACATACTCCTTATTGAGAATGATATCCCAATGTTACAAACAGTCAAATTATGGCTATCAAATAAGTTTTCCATGAAAGACTTGGGGGAAGCATCCTATATACTTGGTATAAAGATCTATAGAGATAGATCTAAAAGGATGCTAGGCTTATCTCAGTCTAAGTACATTGACTTAATACTGAAAAGATTCAGTATGAATGAAAGTAAAAGAGGTTATTTACCCATGAGTCAAGGCATACATCTCTCTAAGAAGATGTCTCCTAAGACAACTGAAGAGAGAAATAGAATGAGTTCTATTCCTTATGCTTCGGCTGTAGGATCAATAATGTATGCTATGTTATGTACCAGGCCTGATGTAGCTTATGCCTTAGGCATAGCCAGTAGATTTCAGGCTGATTCAGGAGAGGATCATTGGAAGGCTGTGAAAAATATTCTAAAGTACTTAAAAAGGACTAAGAATATTTTTCTCATATATAGTGGATCTGATCTTAAACTAGAAGGATACTCTGATTCTAGTTTTCAATCAGACCCAGATGATAGCAAATCCATTTCAGGATATGTCTTTACTTTGAATGATGGAGCAGTGAGTTGGAAGAGTTCTAAGCAGCAAACAGTAGTTGACTCAACCACAGAGGCAGAATACATAGCTGCAAGTGAAGCCGCCAAGGAAGCTGTCTGGACGAAGAAGTTCATCACTGAATTAGGCATTGTTCCTGAGATTGAGAATCCAGTACCACTTTATTGTGATAATACTGGAGCAGTTGCTCAAGCAAAGGAACCAAGGTCTCACCATAAATCCAAGCACATTTTGAGACGCTTCCATCTCATTCGTGAAATAATTGAAAGACAAGATGTTATTATTGAACGAGTAGACACAAAGAACAACATAGCGGATCCATTCACTAAAGCTTTACCACAGCAGTAATTCGATCGCCATCTCGATTGTATGGGGTTGAAATATAAGGGAGATTAGCTTTAGTGCAAGTGGGAGATTGAAAGGAATATGCCCTATAAGCCAATCAAAATGTATAAATAGATGGATATTTTTTGTCTCCCGACAACTCATGTACTGATGTTTTAAATAAATAAAGGTATTTAGTTCATCATATGCTGCATCTTATTTTGATGAACCCCATAAATTAGGGCTATGGTTTTAGGGTTATGATGCGATCATACCAAGTGAGACCTAAAACCTTAAAACTCTAATTTTAAATATTCCTAGTCGATGGAATATTGAGTAGGGGATCAATATTTTCGGTAAGACTGGTATATCCTATGTATGCTCGGCAGAGAGGGTAATTAATCTCACAATTACTTGTGTATGACACTAATATAAGGATGTAAGTGTTCATTAGAGAATGAATTCACTGAATTGATCCAATTAAAGAATATCTGATGGAGTCTTATCTATATGTCAACAGATTTTTTCTTATAGTGGGAATTGTGCATGTAAATTTTTTGACCTGAGACTGCCATAGAACCTTATAAGCATGAATCCATATTTTGGATCATACTCATTCATGATTTAATCATGTACGGGATGTTCTGGATATGATGGATTGCTTATGAAGGTTGTGAGTAGGTCAATAAGGAAACGATCGCTCCTAGTAAGAGGAGATCGCATCCTATCTGCTTCAATCAAATAATGATTCAGGAAGACTTTGATCAAAGCATTATGAAAAAATTAGAAATGATTTCTAATATTTTATAAATCGAATCATTATTATTTGATTAAGAAAAATATGAATATAAAATTGGGTTTGACATTTTTCCATACCCAAACTTATATTCAGGATGCAGGATGATCGTAAGATCAAGTTGCACGATAATTTTCACTGAAGGATATTTTTGGTATTTTCATCAAAATTCTATATCTACTAGATAGATATGATACGTTGCTAGACGTCAATCATGTCTTGTGAGTTTGATCAAATTAAAGAGTTTAATTCGATCATTAATTAAAAGCTATTTTGATTGATCAAAATGGTTCAGCTTGATTTGACCTAAATTGGCTAGACTGTGTTCTAACCAAATTAGTTTAAATTATACCTGGACTCACTGCTGGCTAGATGTGAAACCCAATGGGTCACACACAAAGAGAATTGATCATGGGTTTAATTTGATTAAATCATGTTTGCAAGTTGAACATGCTAGCACATGTTGCAAACCCTAGCATTTAGATTCGAATCGAATTCGAATCGGGTTCCGATTTGGGCTAATTTAGAACCAATTTGAGCCAAATTGGATTTGATCTTGAAGTGGGTTCGAAGTGTTTTAATTGGGCTTGCTGTTGGGTGCCAAAAACTAGGGAACCACATGCCTAAGAGTCTCTCTCTTGGCATGTGGATTTAAATCCATGCGCATGAGCCACATGGCGCATGGATGGAGTTGGCGCCACCTTTAGATAAGGTCTATCCTATTTTTCTCCGTAACCTTTATTCTACGAATGTATTTCAGATGTCTTAGGAGGCACCTAAGAGTCCTTCTAAGTATTAAACTCATCGTAGAAAAATTAAGAAAAGGATAAGGATTAAATCCTTGCGCCACCTCTTGGAAACGCCCCTTTGAAATTTCAAATGGGGAGATAAGTTTTAAATTATCCACGCCCATTAATCTCTTGCGCCATTCTTCAAATTGGTGCCATATATCTTGGCCATTGGATGGGCTTTCTTCCAGATCCAAAGGCATGGGTTGATGGCGCCAATAAGAGAAGCTTCGTAACTTCTCATCTGAATACCGTAAGTTAAGATCGAAGAGTCTTTCTGAAATAAGGCGTCTCTTCAACCCAATTTTGATGTACACATGGCATTTCTTAACTTATGGGGCGTGAGAAATAGACAAGAGGCGTGAGATAATTTGTTAGAGGGCGTGAGATGTTTTGGATTGCACCTTTACGTGCAATATAAATAGGGGTGCACGCCAAGGAGTCTTGGGTATTCAGAAATCTTCTTTCTTTCTTACAAGAGGCTCTGCTTGTCTAATTTTCTTTATTCCTTTTCTCTAGCCTAGATAAGGTCCTGATAAAGGACAAGAAATCTTCCAAAAGGCTTAGAGAATTGGAATAAATATTAAGGAGACAAGGAGCAAGAAAGAAAGGGAAGAAAATGTCCAACAGTGTGACAGCAAACCCAAAAAAAGGAGGTTCTGCCCAAATTGCATTTAAATTCTGATAAATCAGAATTTAATTACAGAGTATTTTCTAATAAGTGCTAGAGAGTTGATCGAGTCCTCATGTGGATCAACGTTGGAGGGTGAACACGTGGGCACCTGGTGGAAACTCAAACAGATTGCTGCCGGCAACTAAGCACAAATCAGGGTTTAGCGATAAGAGGTATGTTTCTATATCTTTTATTTGATATTAATGCATATTATATGGTTTAATTTTTGATAAGGTGATCTTGGAGTTAGGTTTTAATTTTATGATTTCATAATAATTATTTTGAAATCCATGCTTCCGCCATTGCACTAAAACCCTTCAGAGATTAGGATTTAGATTTAAAATCTGTAGAGAAAAATTTTAAATTTGAAAGTTTTTTGATGTTGTTCTGACATAAGGTTGTCCTGACATAACTTGTTATGCTGTATGGTTGTCTTAGAATGATGTTAAAATTTTTAATTAAAAAAAAATTTAGATCTAATTTTTTAGCATATATATGATATATGTTTTGTTATTTGGATCTAAAAAAAATTTTAAGATTTATTTTGATTTATATATATAATATATGAAAGTATGTTTAGGACTGAAATTTATTTCTACGATCTGAACTTGCTCATGTATATGATACATATTTATATGTATGATCTGATATTATTTCAAGATCAAAATTTACTTCTCGTACAAAGAATTTAGATCTAAAAATTTAGATTTAAGATCTAAAATTAGTGTTTGTGTATGAGGGATTGGTCATGGGTAGATCAAATTAGGTTATATAATTGGATTTGATTACATCAAAGAATTTCTGATTTGATCATGTTAGATCTAAATTGATTTAATTGTTGATCAAATCAAGTTAAGTATTAATTAGGGTGAGATCAATAGAGCTTAAGATCATACAATTATTATTGATCAAATCGATTGACATCCATACGTAGAATCGATTAACTTAAGGACCTAATTCGACTCTATGGATTGAATCTGATTCACTTAAGTTATCCTATTTGGATCAATTATCCAATTGATGTCTAAGATAAGTAATCGAAAGATGGTTATTTAATTGGTTCTGTTCACTTACTTGATCAATTTATTGGTGTCTAAGAAAAGCAATGGGGGATCCCCATCAATCTCTACTTGCCTGGCCAATTTGAAAGATTGAGTCCCAAATATGGTTGCTTGGTGGTTTGATTTAGCCCATGCTAATTAGATCAGTCATATGATAACTGATTAGATGAGATCTAAACTCAAATCTCTTTGTAAATATTAAGTATAATGGTCTTCCACCATTGTAGATGTGCGGGCATGCTACCGACGTTGATTATTCTTGGCTGATCATAGTGGTTCAGTTACATCGGGAACACACAACCACTCTATTAGCAAAGAGTTGCTCCAGGATAAAGATGGGGTTGGGTCCAATAACTATTAGATGAAGGACCCAATGACGGCTTTGCACCTGCTTGTGAATAGTGGGTCTAACTTAACTAAGGAGTGTGGACAATAACTATTAGGTGAGCCCACATGACATAGAGACCGAGTAGCTACAACATGCTTAGAGAAGCATTTGGACAAAGAGTTATCTATACATCGGTGTTTATTCGTGTTACTAATAACTGTTAAGTGAGGTGCACAGCATCAGTGGGATCGCAGCATCCACTAGAAATCTAATTGTCGCATTAGAATTTTCGTTTCTCAACTCAAAAAGTATGGGAGATCTGATAAAATAGTGAGAGTCTTTTTTTACATTTAAAAGTCTCTAGAGTAAATTATAAAATAAGTATAAACATTCAATTAGAATCTTTACTCTCTGTTGTTTATTGTGTCAGCTTCCAACTCTCTAGCTTTAATCCTAGATATCAACTAATTAACTAAAATCAATTATATAGACTGACTCATAAATCTAAGAATCGTTCTTAATTTTAAAAAATTAAGCAATATTCTTTATCAGATTATTCTGATATTAACAACTTGTCCAATCTTTACTCAATGAGCTATACTTGATGAGTGGATGGACAATGATAATAAAGATAGATGCTATATGTTGAAAGCCATGTTAGATGAACTCCAACGTATGCATGAGCACATGTTCACTGCCAATGATATATTGATTCATCTATAAGTGTTGTGAAGTGATCAAAGTCGTACAACACATGTGATGCGTAATGGGTAGTCAGTCTATGATCATTATTTGATAATGATCAAAGATATTAAGGAGCTTAAAAGGCTCGACATGACCATGCACAAAGAATTGCTTGTAGATTTGATCCTACGATCCCTGATTAGTTTATATGGATAGTTTATGGTAAACTACCATATGAAAGATCATCTTGGCATCTTATCTAAATTGGTCAAAATGTTGGTAACAAAGGAACCTTGAAAGAGTTCAGAGATAAATACTTGGAGAGCCTAAAGAAACAAAGATACACCTAGAGTAGGCATATCAAAATTGCTCAATACTATCTTTATGATTTTTTCTTCTTTCAGTTGAGCTATAGACTCTAGTGATTTTATATAGAGTCGATGGGAAGGTGGAGGGCTGAGGAAGTAACCCTTGAACTTGATAATAAGGCAAGAGTTATTGATGTGGCCATAGGTATCTGTCCTTTGTGATCATCATTTAGATTTAGTTCTTAGAGATAGTCTTTATTATTTGCATGGTGTTGCATCTATAAACTTAATTAAGCAGTGAATGCCAATGGATCTGAGAGATTTAGAGTTGAGATAAACTTTAAGTATATGTGGAACCTATGGCTAAGTCATATTAGAGAAAAAATGATTAACAAACTGAAGAATTATGGACTTTTAGACTCATTGACTATTGAGTCATATTTAGTTTGTGCATCATCTCTTTGAGAAAATATGACTAAGATATTCTTATGGGATAAGAGAAAAAGGACCACTGAGATACTTGTCTTTATACACATTTGATGTGTGTAGCCCATGTGATGTGCTAACAAAGAAAGTTATCTCTACTTCATTACCTTTACCGATGATCAGTCATAATATGGGTAAGTGTATGAGATACAAATCTAAAATTTTGAAAGGTTCAAATATTTCAAATGTAAAGTAGAAAAGCAAATCGAAGAATTTCTAAAGATACTTCAATCGGATCGAGGATACAATAAAAAAAAAAAAATTTCTCAGTTATCGCATAAAATGATATATTTTTATATTAGACCCCTCTTAGCAAATCTTAGCTTAACGAGATAAGAAGAGTCATGAGACTATATGAGATATGGTCTGGTCCATAATGAACTTCACTGATTTATTTATTTTTCTTTAGGGACATGCTTTAATTCTATAGAAATTGGATTCGCTCTAAGCCTGTTCCTACCACACCATATGAGATATGGTATAGTGAGAACTGAATCTTGATTACTTCAAGATCCAAAGATGTCCAACCTGTGTTAAGGACAGTAGATGGATATGTTAAAGGATAGGTCTATAAAGTCCATCCTAAAAGAGTTTGGGATATAACTTTCTGAAAGGATTACAATGTGATTGTGACTCGACATGCTATTTTTTTAAAAAATTATTTAACCAAGATGAAGCAGTGGAAAGAAAGTTAAGCTAAGAGAGTATCTCTAAAAAGCAATGAGCCATAAGACCTAAAGAACCTATTCATGATGAGCCAGTAGACATATATTTCTCCTCCATCTCATACACAGAGTAAGATCTCCAATCTTCTCGAAAGGTACTGGGTATATTTAACAAAAGATGTAGAGAAAGTCATTTCTCATGGGAGATGAAAAATATAGAAATGATCCCAAAACCTATAACGAGGTGTTGTAAGATATCGACCCCAAGAAAAAGATGTGAATTAGCTTTTTTGACTGGATATCTTTTGAAGATTTATGTATGAAATAGCTTATGGATTTCACTTCTTATGATAGGAGATCACAAAATCTACAATACTCTTAGAGTTGGAATAGTCATTTTGATGATATGATCAAATTATTTGATCAGAAAAGAAGAATTATGTGTTTGTAAAAGGATAAGTGAGAGTGTCCAATACTGACATTGGTTAAAATATGATTGTATATAGAATTCTCCATGAAAAAATATAAAGCAAGCATCCTAAAGATCTATAGAGATAAATATAATTGGATGCTTGTATTTTCACAGATAAATTACACAGACTAGATGCTGAAAAGATTTAGCATAGAAATCTCGAAGAGAGGTCTACTATTTTCTTGAGCATAGATGTATGCCATAAAATATACTTAAACTGATATAGTTAATACTGTGAATGTCACGAGTAGATATCAGTTCTATTAAGGGTGAGAGTGCTGGATTGCTGTGAAAATATCCTTAAGCTCTTAAGAAGAACTAAGGATTTGCTCTAAATTTAGAGAAGGATCAAAGCCAGGAGTGGGAGAATACATCAATTTAAATTTTATATCTGATATTGATGGTAGAATATCTACATCATAGGGTGTGTTCCTGTGTCGATATCTTGAAAGGGTTCCAAATAATTGATTGATGGAAGCTGAGAACACTGTAGATGTGTAGGATGTATTTTGGTTCTAATGTTAGTTGCAAAATTAAATGTCAAGCTATTAGATGCCATGATGTTACACTGCAAAGATAATGGCACCATAGCTCTTGCTAAAAAGCCTAGGTCTCACCAGATATCCAAGCACATAGAGCAGCAAAATACATGATTACCTCAAGTAGAAATACACAGAGGTGCAGAGAGCAAACTTCACATATGATGTGGTTGACCCATTGGTAAGTCACTTAGCTAGCCAGAGGCTAAAGCCTGTCTTATGAAGATGAGGCTTGGTATATGGCAGATTGACTTTAGTGTAAGTGAGAGATTATTGGATGTATGCCCTAGAAGCCAATCTTGACTGATGCATATTATATTTCTAAGATATGTTATTGTACTTTATTGGACATTTATATTACCATTCATATTTTATGTGTCCATGAATCATCCAAGGGATTAATAAGATGATGACACATATTCTCAAAGAGTTAAGAATTTGAGACATGTGTCATTGATGGTTAATTCTTAAATTGCTCCTGATCATAGGATCATCATGGGGATGGTGATTGATCCAGATAGACTAGTGCACGGATCGCTTCCTTCGGATAGATGGATCTCGAGTCTGTAGTGTAGTGACATTGGAGGGAGAGTGCAGGTAGTTATTAGAGAATAACTAGTACTGAGCGTGACCAACACGAGAGTCACATGGATGTCTGTTCATTCGTTAGTAACTTTCTCGATGCTATAGTTGTATGACTGATCTTTTGACTTGCGATGCTACAGCTACTCGCAGTGAGGCTACTGACGTTGGACTACACATAAATATGGATCTCAATGAGTCTTTGTAGTAGATGTTGATGATAGTTGGTCCACTGTAGGAGTAGGATGTACACCTAGATGGGATCTATCGATCCTAGCAGAAGAAAGTAGTCCTATGAAATTTAAGAAGCTGAGTCTTTAAGTTTATGACTATAGCAGTGTGATTATTGAAGAGGAGTTTTCATGAGAATCACCAATAGACTCGAGCTGATTGAATCTATCATATGATCGATGATGAGGTTTGACGATTCATCCATGATCTGCCATCTAGTCGAAACTCACGATAGAAGGATTGTATCATACATTAACTGCACCTAGATATTTATCACCTTTTATTATGTTGGGTTGCCACTACATACTGCTAAGTGTCACTGGTAGATTGTGAGATCTACGAGCATCATCTTGATGATCGATTATCTTTGATGGACAGAGTTGGAATGGTTCCAACCCATTGAAAAGAGTTTCAATGATATTGTGATAGGAATCACAATATATCTCACTATCAGACAGAATAGAACCTATGGAGTTACACATAAAGAGGCTTTTGACTGATCAGATGGTTGAATTACGATGATGAATCGTGATAGGATTTGATTATCAATTTGATTGATGATTGATCCAATGTAAAAGTTACAATCAAGTAACTCGCTAAAGAGTTAATGAGTTAAAGGAAGATTAATTAGCAATTGGATTGCTAAGTGACTTAATTTGATTGAGCAATGGGACTTGCATCAAGTCTAATTAAATTAGATTTAATTTAACTTGATAGGGATTTGATTTGATCAACCTTAATTGGATTATAAGATAATCAAATTGGATCAGAGGATAATTCTTAATTGAATTAAGATTTGGGTTTGACTCAATTCCTAATTAGACTAGGATGTATGAGTTTCTATTAGAACTAAAAATTCTCATTTTCATGGGTACACCAAATTCTAATTGAATTAGGATTAAATTGAGTTTGACTCAAGCACTAAGAGAGAGTCCAAAAGGATTAGGACTCCTTCTCTAATTAGGTGACATCTAATCTAAATAGTTTAAGCTCTAAATTAGATTTAGTTTTTTTATCTATTTGGTCTAATCAGGTCTTAATATGATTACGATTGATTGGAGTTTTATTGGGTTTAAAATAACCACTTAAAAGAGAGTCCCATGTGCATTAAACTTCTTCATTTCCATGCGCCAACATGGTCCCGCGTTAAGCCAGATTTGGATGCCACATCCCACCAATATTTGCATAAAGTTTTTAGCATGTAATAAGCTCCTTAAAACCTCTTCTTTCTATGTAAAACCCAAGCGAAAAGGATGAAGGTGGGCCTCATCAAAATTGAAAGAGTCCTAGCATGTTTGGACTCTAATCTCCTATCCAAATTAGAACTCCCTTTTGCCTATTTAAACCAAGGAGCTTTATGGGATGGTAGGACCTGATATGGATCAGGTTGAGATGCCAAAAAATCAGGGGTTGTGCAAGGAGAAAAACAAAGGGAGAGGGCACAGCATGGAGGTGGAAGGCGTGAGGTAATTTCTTTCTTCATATCCCTTCTTTCTTACACAACCAAAGGTTGGTTGTTAAGACACCTCTTCTCCTCTCTTTTGTCCATATTTAGACATGGGTTTCTCTTCTTCTCTTTATCCAAAAGTTGGATAAAATTCTTATATCTCTAGTATAGAGATTTGGTGCATGGATTTTAGGAAGAAAAAAGAAGAAAAGATTCTTCTTATGATCTCTAGTGTAGAGATCAACATCCTCCTATGTTCTTCTTCTTCTCTAAGAGTATCTTGAGAAAAAAGAAGATTTTCAACCATCAAGATGCGATCTCTGCAAAAGACCTAGCATCTCGGTGAGATCAAAAGGTTTTTGATCAGATCAGAGTCTCGTGTGGATATTCGTAGAGGTCAGATGCTTGTGCGGCGATAAGGGATCTTCAGAAGATATCCATGATCATCAGTTCACAGTGAAAATTGATTCATGTCAAGGTATGTTCTTTATTTATTTTTTTATTTAATTTTTATATCTAAATTTTATCTCACATATGATGATCCTATTTATAGTTTGAAGATTTGATCTTATGCATGCTAGGATTAAATTAGATTTAATCTAAAAATTTTAAATTCTGCTGCATATTTATTTTGAAAAATTTTTGCATGTATGAAATCATTAAATCCAACAGTGATATCGGAGCCACGTCATATGCATGAGATTAAAATTTAGATTTAAAATCTGTAAAAAAAAATTTCAGATGTAAAAATTTTTGATGTCGTTCTGACATAAGGTTGCCCTGGCATAACTTGTTATACTGTTTATACTGTATGGTTGTCCGAGAACGATGTTAAAATTTTTAATTAAAAAAAAATTAAATCTAATTTTTTCAATATATATGTGATATATGTTTTGTTATTTGGATCTGAAAAAAATTTTGAGATCTGTTTTGATTTATATATATGATATATGAAAGATGTTTAGGGCTGAAATTTATTTTTATAATATAAACTTATTCATGTATATGATATATATTTGTATGTATGATCTGAAATTATTTCAAAATCAAAATTTATTTCTTACACAAAGAATTTAGATATGAAAATTTATATTTAAGATCTAAAATTAGTATTTGTGCATGAGAGATTGGTCATGGATAGATCAAATTAGGTCATATAATTGGATTACATCAAAGGGTTTCTGATTTGATCATGTTGGGTCTAAATTAATTTAGTTATTGATCAAATCGAGTCAAGTGTTGATTAGGATGAGGTTAATAGATCTCAAGATCATATAATTATTATTGATTGAATCGATTGACATCCATGTGTAGAATTGATTAACCTAAGGATCTAATTTGACTCTATGGATCGAATCTGATTCACCTAAACTAACCTATTTAGATCAATTATTCAATTGGTATCTTAGGCACGTAATTGAAAGGTGGTTATTTAATTGGTTCCGTTCGTTTATCTAGCCAATTTATTGGTATCTAAGGAAAGCAACGGGGGGACCCCCACCAATCTTCACTTACCTGGCCAATTTGAAAGATTGAGTCTCAAATATGATTGCTTAGCAGTTTGATTTAGCCCATGCAATTAGATCAGTCATATGATGACTAATTAGATGAGATCTAAACTTAAATCTCTCTATAAATATCAAGTCCAATGATCTTCCATCATTGTAGATGTGCGGACGTGCTATCGGTATTGATTGTTCTCGGCTAGTTATAGTGGTTTAGTTGCATTGGGATCATACAATCACTTTATTAGCAAAGAATTGCTCTAGAATAAAGATGAGATTAGGTCCAATAACTGGTAGGTGAGCAACCCAGTGATGGCTCTATACCTGCCTGTGAACGATGGGTCTGACTTAACTAAGAAGTGCGGGCAATAACTGTTAGGTGAACCCACATGACTTAGAGATCAAGTAGTTGCAACATGCTTAGAGAAGCATCTAGGTAAAGAGTTGTCCATGCATCGGTGTTTGTTCATGTTACCAATAATTGTTAGGTGAGGTGCACGATATCGGTGGGACCGCAGCACCCACTTGAAATTTAGTTGTTGCGTTAGGATTTTTGTTTCTCCATCCAAAGAGTTTGAGAGATCTGATAAAATAGTGGGAGTCTCTTTTTGCATCTAAAGGTTCCTAAAGCAAATTATAAAATAAGTACAAATATCTAATTAGAATCTTTGTTCTCTGCTGTTTATTGTGTCAGCTTCCAACCCTCTAGCTTAAATCTTAGATATCAATCGATTAACTGAAATCAATATATAGATCGGCTCATAAATTTAAAAATTATTTTTAATTTTAAAAAATTAAGTAATATTCTCTACCAAGTTATTCTGACGTTAACAACCCATCCAACCTATAGCTAATGAGTTATACTTGATGGGTGGATGGACAATGACAATAAAGATAGATGCTATATGTTGAAGGCCATGTTAGATAAACTCCAACATATGTATGAGCACATGTTCATTATCAATGACATATTGATTCATCTACAAATGTTGTGAGGTGATCAGAGTTGCACAGCACATATGATGCATGATGGGCAGTCAGTCTATGATCATTATTTGATAATGATCAAAGATATTAAGGAGCTTAAAAGACTTGACATAGCCATGCACAAGAAATTGCTTGTGGATTTGATCATACGATCCTAGATTAGTTTATATGGATAGTTTATGGTAAACTATCATATGAAAGATCATCTTAGCATCTTATCTGAATTGGTCAAAGTATTGGTAACAAAGGAATCTTGAAAGAGTTCAAAGTAAATACTTGGAAAGCCTAAAAAAACAAAGACACGCCTAGAGTAGGCATATCAAAATTGCTCAATACTATCCTTACAATTTTTACTTCTCTCAGTTGAGCTATAGACTCTAGTGATTTTATATAAAGTTGATGGAAAGGTGGAGGGCTGAGGAAGTAACCCTTAAATTGGTAATAAAACAAGAGTTGCTGCTGTGGTCATGGGTATCTATCATTTATGATCATCATTTTGATTTAGTTCTTAGAGACAGTCTCTATTATTTGCATGACGATGCATCTGTGAACTTAATTGAGCAAGTAGTGAATGCCAATGGATCTGAGAGATTCAGAGTTGAGATAAACCTTAAGTATATATAGAACTTATGGCTAAGTCATATTGAAGAAGAAATGATTAACAAACTGTAGAATTATGGACTTTTGGGCTCATTAACTGTTGAGTCATATCTAGTTTGTGCATCATCTCTTTGAGAAAATATGATCAAGCTACACTTGTAGGACTAGAGAAAAAGAATTATTGAGATATTTATCCTGGTACACATTTGATGTGTGTAGCCCATGTGATGTGCTAACAAAAAAAATTATCTCTACTTCGTTACCTTTATCGATGATCAGTCATGGTTTGGGTAAGTATATGAGATACAAATTTAAAATTTTTGAAAGGTTCAAATATTTTAGATGTAAAATAGAGAAGTAAATCAAAAAATTCTTAAAGGTACTTCGATCGGATCAAGGATACAATACCAAAGAAAAAAATTTTTTGATTATCTCATAAAATGGCATATTTTCATATTGGATTCCTCCTAGTAAACTCAGCTCAATGAGATAAGAAGAGTCATGGGACTATATGAGATATGGTCTGGTCCATAATGAACTTCACTGATTTATTTATGTTTCTTTAGAGACATGCTTTAATTCTATGGAAATTGGGTTCGCTTTAAGCCTGTTCCTATCACATCGTATGAGATATGGCATGGTGAAAATTGAATCTTGATTACTTCAAGATCCAAGGATGTCTAGCCTATGTCAAGGACAGTAGATGGATATGTTAGAGGATAGGTCTATAAAGCTCATCCTAAAAGAGTTTGGGATACTACTTTCTGAAAGGATTACAATGTGATTATGACCCGACATGCTATCTTCTTGAAAAATTATTTAACCAAGATGAAGCAGTGGGAGGAAAGTTAAGCTCAAAGAGAGTGTCTTTGAAGAGCAACGAGCCATAAGACCTAAAGAACCTATTCATGATGAGCCAGTAGATGTATATTCCTCCTCCACCTCATACACATAGTAGGATCTCCAATTCTCTTGAATGGTACTTGGGTATGCTTAACAGAGGATGTAAAGAAAGTT
Source organism: Elaeis guineensis (assembly GCF_000442705.2). Classification (NCBI taxonomy): domain Eukaryota; kingdom Viridiplantae; phylum Streptophyta; class Magnoliopsida; order Arecales; family Arecaceae; genus Elaeis; species Elaeis guineensis. The sequence continues at coordinate 25,435,659 of NC_025995.2, forward strand.
ATTTCTCATAGGAGATGGAAAATATAGAGATAATCCCAAAATCTATAACGAGGTGATGTAAGACATTGACCCCAAGAAAAAGATGTGAATTAGCTTTTCTGACTGGACATCTTTTGAAGATTCTGTATGGAATAGCTTATAGATTTTACTTCTTGTGATAGGAGATCACAAAGTCTACAATACTTTTGGAGTTGGAACAGTCATTTTGATGATATGATCAAATTGTTTGATCAGAAAAAAGAAATTATGTATTTTCAAAAGGATCAGTGGGAGTGTCCAATACTAACATCGATTAAAATATGGTTGTATATAAAATTTTTTATAAAAAAATATAAAGCAAGCATCCTAAAGATCAATAGAGATGTAATTGGATGCTTGTATTTTTACAGATAAAGTACACAGACTAGATGCTAAAAGAGTTCAACATAAAAATCTTGGAGAGGAGTCTGCTACCTTCTTTGGCATAGATGTATGCCATGCAATGTACTTAAACTAATATAATCAATACTGTGAATGTCACGAGTAGATATCAGTTGTATCCAAGGTGAGAGCATTGGATTGTTGTGAAAACAGCCTTAAGCTCTTGAGAAGAACTAAGGATTTGCTTTTAATTTAGAGAAGAATCAAAGGTAGGAGTGGGAGAATACACCAAATCAAATTTTATGTCTGATATTGATGGTAGAATATTTATATCATAGGGTGTGTTCCTGTGACGATATCTTAGAAGGGTTTCAAATAATCGATTGATGGAAGCTGAGTACACTGTAGATGTGTAGGATGCATTCTGGTTCTAATGTTAATTGCAGAATTAGATGTCATGCCATTAGATGCCATGACACTGCACTGCAAAGACAATGGCACCATAGCTCTTGCTAAAGAGCCTAGGTCTCACCAGATATCCAAGCATATAGAGCAGTAAAATACGCGACTACCTCAAGTAGAAATACACAGAGGTGCAGAGAGCAAACTCCATATATGATGTGGTTGACCCACTGGTAAGTCACTTAGCTAGCTAGAGACTAAAGCCTGTCTTATGAAGACAGAGATTGGTACATAGCAGATTGATTTTAATATAAGTGGGAGATTGTTAGATGTATGTCATAGAAGCCAATCTTGACTGACGCATATTATATTTTTAGAATATTTTTTTATACTTTATTGAGCATTTATATTACCATTTACGTTTTATGTGTCCATGAATCATCCAAGGGATTAATAAGATGATGATACATATTCTCAAAGAATTGAGAAATTGAGACATGTATCATTGATAGTTAATTCCTAAATTGCTCCTAATCATAGGATCATCATGGGGATGGTAATTGATCTAGATAGACCAGTGCACGGATCGCTTCCTTCGGACATATGGGTCTCGAGTCTGCGGTGTAGTGACACTGGAGCAAGAGTGTAGGTGGTTGTTAGAAAATAACTAGCATTGAGCTTGACCAACACGAGAAGTCACATGGACGTCTGCTCACTCATTAGTGACTTTCTCGATGCTGTAGTTGTATGACTGATCCTTTGACCTACGGTGCTACAGCTGCTCGCAGTGAGGCTGCTGGAGTTTGACTACACATAAACATGGATCTCAATGAGCCCTTGTAGTGGATGTTGGTGATAGTTGGTCCACTTAGGAGTAGGGTATACACCTAGATGGGATCTATCGACTCTAAACTAAGTTTTTAAGTCTATGGCTGTAACAGTGTGATTATTGAAAAATTTTTTTATGAGAATCATAAATAGACTCGAGCTAATTGAATCTATCATATGACCGATGATGAGATTTGATGATTCATCTATGACCTACCATCCAGTCGGAACTCATGATAGAGGAACTGTATCATATGTTAACTGTACCTAGAGGTTCATCATCTTTTATTCTACTGGGTTGCCACTACATACTGCTAGGTATCACTGATGGATTGTGAGGCCCACGAGCATCATCTTGTTGATCAATGATCTTTGGTGGGCAGAGTTGGAATGGTTCCAACCCATTGAATAGAGTTTCAATGATATTGTGATAGAGATAATAATATATCTCACTACCAGACAGAATTAAACCTATGAGATCATATACAAAGTGACTTTTGACTGATCAGATGGTTTATGATTATAAATCGTGACAGGATTTGATTATCAATTTGATTGATGATTGATCCAATATAAAAATTTCAATTATGTAACTCGCTAAAGAGTCAGTGAGTTAAAGGAAGATTAATTAACAATTAGATTGCTAAGTGACTCAATTTGATTGAGCAATGAAACTTGCATCAAATTTAATTAAATTAAATTTAATTTAACTTGATATGAGTTTGATTTGATCAACCCTAATTGGGTTATAAGAAAACTAAATTGGATCGGAGGATAATTCTTAATTAAATTAGGATTTGGATTTGACTCAATTTCTAATTAGACTAGAATGTATGAGTTCCTATTTGGGCTAAAAATTCTCATTTTCATGGGTGTACCAAATCTTAATTGGATTAGGATTAAATTGAGTTTGACTCAAGCACCAAGGGAGAGTCCAAAAGGATTAGGACTCCTTCTCTAATTAGGTGACATTTAATCTAAATAGTTTAAGCTCCAAATCAGATTTGATTTTCTATCTATTTGGATCTAATTAAGTCCTAATATGATTAGAATTGATTGGAGTTTTATTGGATTTAAAACAGCCACCTAAAGAAGAGTCCCATGTGCATTAAACTTCTTCCTTTCCATGCACCAACAAGGTCTCACATTAAACCAGATTTGGATGCCACATCCCACCAATATTTGTACGAAGTTTTTAGCATGTAATAAGCTCCTTAAAACCTCTTCTTTTCGTATAAAATCTGGGCGAAAAGGATGAAGGTGGGCGGCATCAAAATTAGAAGAGTCCTAGCATGTTTGGACTCTAATCTCCTATCCAAATTAGAACTCCCTTTTGCCTATTTAAACCAAGGAGCTTTATGGGATGGTAGGACTTGATATGGATCCGGTTGAGATGCCAAAAAACTAGGGGTTATGCATGGAGAAAAACAAAGGGAGAGGGTACGGCATGGAGGTGGAAGACATGAGATATTTTGGTTCTTCATATCCCTTCTTTCTTTCACAACCAAAAATTAGTTGTTAGGTCACCTCTTCTCCTCTCTTTTGTCCATATTTAGACATGGATTTCTCTTCTTCTCTTTGTCCAAAAGTTGAACAAAATTCTTACATCTCTAGTGTAGAGATTTAGTGCATTGATTTTAGGAAGAAAAGAGAAGAAAGAATTCTTCTCATGATCTCTAGCATAGAGATCAATATCCTCCTATATTCTTCTTCTTCTCTAAGAGTGTCTTGAGAGAAAAAAAATTTTTTACCATCAAGAAGCGATCTTTGCAAGGGATCTAGCATCCCAGTGAGATCAAAAGACTTCTGATCAGATCAGAGTCTCATATGGATACCTGTAGAGGTCAGACGCTTATGCGGCTATAAAGGATCTTCGGAAGACATCCATGATCATCAGTTTATGATGAAGATTGATCCATGTCAAAGTATATTTTTTATTTATTTTTTTCTATTTGATTTTTGTATCTGAATCTTATCTCACATATGATGATCCTGTTTATAGTTTGAAGATTTGATCTTATGTATGCTAGGATTAAATTAGATTTAATTTAAAAATTTTAAATTTCGCTGCATGCTTATTTTAAAAATTTTTTGCATGCATGAAACTATTAAATCCAACATATGCAGTCTGTGCGGATTCTAGTGCCCGCTAAGAAATTAAGGTAATTTCTTAAATTGAAGGTAGAAGCTATCAATTTGTATAAAATAGTAGAAGAACCTTTAGACTAAAGTCTATATCTTTAGGCTTGATTAATTCATATACTAATTAGGTCCGTATTTTTCTTTCTTTTCAGAAATGACTAATAATTGAAAAAAATTTACGGTAGTGCAGTACATGCAATTTTAAAATTTTTATGTAGTAAAAATAATGAATTAAATAATTTAATCTTAATCATATGTATAAGATCTAATCTTAGACTACCACATCAAGATCTTTGATATGAAAAATATATATTTTAGATCTGAAAGAAAAATCACATCAATCTCAATGCTGAAATTCTTGATCTAACTATTACATCTACCACAAGAATCAAAATAAGTTAGAGATCGTTATCAAATAAATTTTGATCTTGATCTCTTTTGGTCTGTGGTTGGAGAGGATATTCTTCAGATCACTCACAGCCACACGAAGTCATCTGGCCTCTATAAAAAATCAATACGAAGATTGGCACAGATCAGGGGCTCGAAGATGCTCGTCTATGAATAATTTCGACTGCTGATCCTTCCTTCTTCTATAAGTCCAAAGTGATAGGAGACTTGGAGGAGGAAGAGAGGAGGAGGAGAAGAGGCTTTGAAAATAAAAAAAAATCATAAGAGAACTGATCATGGGATGTCCAAGAGAGGGGTCCCCTTTTTATAGACTAGGAATTGGGACTTTCCAAAAAAGGGTGCCATGTAGCAATGCCAAAACTCCCTTTTGGCATCCCCAAAAATTTTAAAAAAATCCTTAAGATATGGAAAAGGAACCAAGAGTCTTACACACCAAAGAATTCCTCAAGAAAATTTTAAAAAAAGTTAATATAGTACAAATAATATACCATATATGAAAAATCTCTTTTCTAGTCTGCATCTTATCTCAAATTTGGATTGCATTAGAATTAGGCAAGAGATAATATTATAACTCATCAGCTATTACCATCCACCCTTATTGGATCTTCTCTCATGATGCCAAAAATAACAATCCAAATCCAATTAGATATGGATAAATTGGCATGGATCCAAACGTTGCGCAAAAGATAAAGATAGAGTCTTAGTCTGACTTGGACTCTTCATTTCTAATTCAATTCTAATCTAAATCAAATTTGGATTTAAATCACTAATAGAAATGAATCCAATCTAATTAAAAATCTAAATATCTCATCAAATTCTTAACCTAATTAAGAATTAGTCAAGTCCAAACCCTAATCGAATCAGGATCAAATTTTTCTTGTAATCGGATTTGATCATATCAATCCCAATCTGAGTCGAACTGAATCTAATTCAACTAGACTTATTCTAAAGCTCTTTACTCAATCAAATTGAGTCAATTAGTAATCAAATTATTAATTAATTCTTCATAAATGCTAGAGTTCCAATCTCAGTGGGACTCTGCCACAGTCCTAGTCCAAGTAGGATTCTTCACCAGAGACAATCCAATTGGACTCTTCTACCATCAGATTTGACCAAATCTTTTAATGCGTGTGACCCCATAGGTTCAAACCTAAGCTGGTAGCATAGGAACAACTTTCTATACCAATCGATGTAACCATCTAGCAATAATGACTCGACAACCGGATAGGTTGAAGTGTTGCAAGGTAACGTTCTAGTACCTACTGGCGTATGGTTACCATATAATTTATCTCTTTGATCTAAATGCTCAAGGTGATGTAGGGTTTAACTGTCAACCTTAATTAAGTCAACCACATTATATTTCAACCTTTCAAATCTATCTCATGGATTATTTTGATCAAGATTTTGCTAAATTGAAATACACTGATGCATATCTCCTATCAATTCAAAGGGATCAATTCCATCTTGACTCACACACCGACTTGATAAGTACTAGACTGCACCCAATATCCTTCCATCACTAAGTTAAAAACTTAGATGGTCTGGTACTAATGTATAGTGAGTTGCTTATAAGTCACTGTGGTGATCTCAGATCGGTGGGATACTTATATCCTTACCCTTCACAAACTACTCTTGACAGCAGAATACTCGGCACATGATCACGTTCAACGCGAATGTACTCCTACATTCTATCTGCATGCCATAATAGTATCTCTACACTCTTTGGTTAAGAGGATAATCAACTCATATGGCACACAACGACCTACACTTGATATCGCTATCGTCCTATTAATAGTATATCGTTTGGTCGCAAATATTTTTAAAGACTTAACGACAAATCCTCCTTTATCGATTAATAATAGTCCTAAGGACTTCATTACAACACAGGGGTTCAAAGATGGTCAATTTATAATAAAAATATCAAATAATTTTTATTAATAAAAATTCATATATAATTTATAAGATAAGCACAATCGTCTAACGATTGACTTTGGGACATATTTTTCAACAGCTCTCGTTTGAGCTAAAGTCAATCGATACAGTATCTTATATCCATCTTTGATTTGTGATCATCAAACTTCTTGATTCTGAGAGCTTTAGTAAATGGATCGATCAGATTCTCCTTTTCATCGATCTTCTGAAGGTCGATGTCACTTTGATCCATGATCTCTCGGATAAGGTGATAGCGGCGCAGAATATCTTTGCTGCGCTGATGGAATCTCGGCTCCTTAACTTGAGCAATGGCTCTAGTATTGTCGTAGTATAATAAGATTGGGCCATCAACGAAGAGTGCCACTCCGAGCTCGTCAATAAACTTCTGCAACCATACAGCTTCCTTCACAACATCAGATACCACGATATACTCGACTTCGTAAATAGAGTGCCATAGTATTCTGCTTGAAATTTTTTCAGCAGATTGCACCATCATTTAGGATAAAAATATAATCCGACACACTCTTACTATTATCATGATCTGACTGAAAGCTAAAGTGATGAACCCCACAAGTTTCCAGTCAGTTTCACCATAACACAAGCCACAGGTCCTTAGTATTTCTCAAATACTTAAGAATGATTTTTACGACCTTCCAGTGATTTTCTCCTGGATCAGATTGGTATCTACTCACTATCCCTAATGAGTATGCCACATCTAGTCTCGTACATATCATAACAAACATAATAGAACCCACTGCTGAAGCATATAAAATTCTACTCATATGCTCTCTCTCTTGAGGAGTTGTCGGACAATCTCTTTTTGAAAGAGAAATTTCTTGACCTATCGGAAGATAGTCTTTCTTGAAATTCTCCATGCTGAACCATTTCAGCATGGTATCTATGTACGTGGATTTAGAAAGTCCGAATAGCCTCTTAGATCTATCCCTATAGATCTTCATCCCTAAGATGTAGGCTGCTTCTCCCAGATCCTTCATGAAGAATTATGACGACAGTCAAACTTTTATTCTCTGTAATGCAGAGACATCATTCTCGATTAAGAGAATATCATTCACATACAATATAAAAAATATAATTATTGAACCATTTACCCACTTATTTATGCAAGGTTTCTCTCCATTCCTAACGAAGCCATATGTTTTGATTACATTATCAAAATGTATGTTCCAACTCCAAGATGCTTGCTTCAATCCATAAATGGATCTCTGAAGCTTGCATACTTTTGACTCATCTATGGATATGAACCCTTCAGGTTGTATCATATACATCTCTTCGTTCAACTTTTCATTTAGGAAAGCTATCTTCACATCCATTTATCAGATTTCATAGTTCAAGTATGCTGCTATCGCAAGAATGATCTGAATAGATTTGAGCATTACCATAAGAGAAAACATCTCGTCATAGTCAATATCATAACACTGACAATAATCTTTGACAATCAAATAAGCTTTATAGGTCTCCACCTTTCCGTCTGCATCCTTCTTTCTCTTGAAGACCCACTTACACCCTATGGGTTTAACCCCTTCAGGTGGGTCAACTAATGTCCATACATCATTGACCTTCATGGACTCCATTTCGGATCTCATGGCTTCAAGCCATTTATCAGAGTCGGACCTCTGCATCGCATCTATGTAGGTGATCGGATCCTCATCATTCTCATCGAGTTCGACAAGATCCCCATCTCAGATCAAAAAATCTAAGTATCTATCCGATTGATGCGGTACTCTACTGTATCACTTTATGGATATTTGTTCATTGGGCACCAGGTTTGATCTCATCAAATTTGGTTTAGATTCAATCATTGGTGTTGATTCTTCTACCTGTTGAACTTCGTCGAGCTTAATTTTAGAGGCACTCACTTCTTCACTAAGAAATTTTTTTTCAAAAAGTGTGCCTTACTGCTGACAAACACCTTTTATTCAGCAGATAGGTAAAAGTAATATCCCCTCATTTCCTTGAGGTACGCTACGAAATTACAGTTATCGAACCTAGGACTGAGTTTGTCAGTTTGTAATCGTTTAACATAAGTTGGACACCCCTAAACCCTAAAGTAAGAGAGATTCAGCCTACGTCCTGACCATATCTCATATAGTGTCTTACTAACTGACTTATTCGGAACATTATTGAGCACAAGACAGGCTGTTTCAAGTGCATATCCCCAAAAAGAGATCGGTAGAGTTGCAAACCCTGTCATGGATCGAATCATGTCCAACAAAGTTCGATTCCTCCTTTCTGAGACGTCATTATGCTGTAGTGTCTCTGGAGGGATCTATTGGGAGAGAATTTCATTCTCTTTAAGATATATCAAAAATTTTCTGGAAAGGTATTCAACTCCTCGATTAGATCAAAGAGTTTTAATACCTTTTTCAGTTTATTTCTCTGCTTCATTATGGAACTATTTGAACATTTCAAATGATTCGGACTTGTATTTCATCAAGTAGACGTACCCATACCTAGATAAGTCATTTGTAAATGTGATGAAATAGCCATACCCTCTTCTGGCACATGTACTCATAGATCCACATACATCAGTATGTATCAGACCCAGCACATCACTGGCTCGTTCATCTTTTTCAGTAAAAGGTGACTTGATCATCTTTCCAAGCAAACAAGACTCACGATAGGTAATGATTCATAATCTTGTTTATCAAGAATTTTTTCTTGAGCTAACCTGTTCATCCTGTTCTTGTTGATATAACCTAGCCTACAATGCCAAAGGTAGGCATCTATAACATCATCTATTCTAGGGCATTTATTTGAAATATACATTATATTAGGTCTAGATACAATATAGATATCATTGTTCAATTATCCACGTAAAATTAAAATACTATTCAAAATGATATCACAAATATTTTTTTTTACTGATATTTTATAATTTGAATTGACCAAAAGGCCTACAAAAATAATATTTAAAAGAAAACTAGGATAGTAATGACACTCGTTAAGAACAATATACTGAGACTCGAATATAAGCTGATGATTCCTAAAGCTAGAATTGGAACTGATCTTCCATTTTCAACATTCAGAAATCTTTTGCCTTCTCCAAATCTTTTAGTGATATGAAGACCCTACAATGAATTGCAAATATGAATAGGACTTTTAGTATCTAATACCCAGGTTATTGTATCTATAAGAGAGAAGTTACAAGGTGTTATCACATAAGTACCTTGTCCAGCAATTGATTGCTTCTTCTTTTTGGCCTGTTTGGATAAAAAAAATGATATACTGAGGATAATTTCTCTTCCAGTGACCCTACTCGCAAAAGCACTCTGCCTGACTTTGATTTACCTTGAACTTGAATTTCTGGGACTGACTCCCAGCACCAGGCACCTTCTTATTCTTCTTCTTTTTTCCTTTCTTAAAGGGATGATGACTATCCGAAGAAGATCCTCCCACTAGATTTACTGTCTCTTTGTGGAGCTGGTGATCTTTCTCAAAAGTCTATAGCAACCCCAACAGACCGTGGTAGTTGACTACAGGTTTCATCATTTTGAAATCATTGAAGAACGGCAGGTAGGACTTGGAAAGAAAGTTCAGGATCATATCTTTTCCCAGTTGTTCATGCAAAGGGAAGCCAAGTTTGCTCAATTTTTCAATCTGCTCGATTATATACAATATATGATCGATAACAGATGCACCCTGCCTCATTCGAGCATTGAAAATGATGCAACTAGTCTTGTGCCACTCAACGTCATCAGGAGTACCAAAGAAATCCCTCAACACTTGAAGTATTTCCTCTAGCTGAGCTTCTTCAAACTTTCGACTGAACTCATCGTTCATGGAGGCCCACATGATGCAACAAATCATAGTGCAGTCATTGAGCCACTTCAAATAAGTATCTCAGACCGCTCCTCGAGCATTAGGAGCAGGCTCCTCAGGTATCGGATCCATTATCACATAAAGGATCTGCTTGTACTTCAAGATAATCTTTAACTTTCGATATCAATTATCAAAATTTAATTTGGTAAGCTTCTCACTGTCCAACAGTGATTGGAGTGATAAGTTTGAGCCCATATCTGCACATACAAGGAAGAACACTAAACCTAATTAGTATATGAATTTATTAATCCTAAAGATTTGGACTTTAGTCTAAAGGTCCTTCCATTATTTTATACGAATTGATAGCCTCTACCTCCAACTTGAGAAATTACCTTAATTTCTTAGTAGATACTATAATCCACACAGACTATATATAGGCCCGAGGTTGGCTCGGTCAACCCATATGCACCTATGGGTAGGTTCTCAACTAATTATTTCTTCCAACAACTTTTAGTATTTAATTTAGCCTCAAATTTTATTTCAGTAGGCGATGGGCCTCCACTGAAAATTTTGGTTAGGTCAAACCATTAACATGAACCTACTTAGTGATTCTATCTAATGAGCGATCAGACATGAGGATGGCTCGATCAACGTAACCATCATCAGATAGTTCATTAGAGTCATCATATGATGAATGATAATTTCATCATTCAGAGAGAATACCAGATAGATAGCACCTACAATGTCAATCAGAAATAATGGATCCATTATCACTCATCTTAATGAGAGGCTATGATCTAGTTATCATCATAACTAGCTCATTTTAGGGACCTAATAATTTAGAGGGTTTAACCAATTTAGAGAAGAGAGAAGAGAAGGAAAGATCAATCAGTAGATCATAATCCTCCCACTGACTTCAACAAGTTACTGAATTGAATTAGGTCATGTTGATTGAACTGGCATCTAGATCAGTCACACTGATCAACCTTAATGGCATGGGCTAACTCAAATCACTTAATAATCTAATCAAAATCTTGTTCACCAAATTGGCCAGATAAGTGAGATCGATGGGAGGATCTGCTAAGCTTGCTTTAAACACTATCAAAATGACAAAATAAGCCGCTCTCAATTAAAAACCATCGATCAAAATGCCAAACTTATCTTAGATACCAATTGGTTAACTAGTTTCGATTTTACCGACCTAATGATTCAGATTCTACCATTGAGCCACAATCAAGGTCCATTTGGTCTAATCAAAGACATGGACTTGACCATCTACAACAATTATACTAAAAAAATTTTAATTAATCTAATTCAATATTTGATTGGACTTAATTAATTTCTCTATATGATCAATCAATTCTTTGATTCTAATCTTAGGTCTAACCCAATTAAAGAGAAGGACCTAATTTGAGCTAACCCATGCCCCATGTTTTATGCAATGTCATTAGATCTAAATCACAATTCTAGATCCAATCAGCTTGATACTTAATTCTCAATTAAGTTTTGCATCAACATGGTTAAGATTTTGAAAATAATTTTTCATGTAAATATTTTACATCAAATCTTAAAATCTTTTAGATCAAATCTAAATTTTTATAATTTTAAATTAAAATAATTTTGATCAAATAAGATTAGATGTAACTAACCATCTTCACAACTTATATCATATACAACAACACCTAGAGTTTCAAGATCTAGAATTTTACAAGAAAGTTTCTTCTCTTTTCATATTCTTCTTCATGAGACCTCACAGTGGCACCCTTACACACCATGAAGAGCATCCCATTGAATGGAAAGAGAGGGTCATGAAACCCTACTTGCTCCTATGACCGGACAACCTGGTGATTATCCAATCTGAGTACTTTGCTACTCAAAACATCTAATCTAAACAAATAATAGTCAGATCTAAAAATAAACTAATTTAGATTTAATATAAATCATAAATAATCAAATTTAATAATAAAAAATCAGATATAAAGTTATATTAATTCATATCAAAACAACCTGGCTCTGATATCAGTTGAAAAATATTTACGGTAGTGCAGTACATGCAATTTTAAAATTTTTATGCAACAAAAATAATAGATTAAATAATTTAATCCTAATTATATGTATAAGATCTAATCTTAGACTACCACATCAAGATCTTTGATATGAAAAATATATATTTTAGATCTGAAAGAAAAATCACATCGATCTCATTGATGTTGAAATTCTAGATCTAACTATTACATCTATCACAAGAATCAAAATAAGTTAGATATTGTTACCAAATAAATTTTGATCTTGATCTTCTTTGGTCCAATGGTTAGAGAGGGTGTTCTTCAGGTCACTCGCAATCACATGAAGTCATCTAGCCTCTATAGAAAAATTTACGAAAAGACTGGCACAGATCAGGGGCTCGGAGATGCTAGTTTGCGAACAACTTTGATAGCTGATCTCTTCTTTCTTCTACAAGCACTGTGGATACTCCAAAGTGATAGGAGATTTGGAGGAGGAAGAGAGAAGGAGGAGAAGAGGCTCTGAAAATAAAAAAACTTGCAAGAGAACTGATCATGGGACATCCAAGAGAGGGGTCCCCTTTTTATAGACTAAGAATTGAAACTTTCTAAGAAAAGGTACCATGAATCAACACCAAAATCCCCTTTTGGCATCCCCAAAAATTCTAAAAAAATCCTTAGGATGTGGAAAAAACCAAGAGTCTCACATGCCAAAGGATTCCTTAAGAAAAATAAGAAAAAAATTAATACAGCACAAATAATATACCATATATGAAAAATCTCTTTCCTAGTCTGCCTCTAATTCGGATCGCATTCGAATTAGGTAAGAGATAATATTATGACTTATCAGCTATTGCTGCCTACCCTTATTGGATCTTCTCTCATGATGCCAAAAATCACAACCCAAATCCAATTAAGCATGGATAAATTGGCATGGATCCAGATGTTGCACAAAAGATAAGAATAGAGTCCTAGTCTGACTTGGACTCTTCATTTGTAATTCAATTCTAATCCAAATCAAATTTGGATTGAAACCACTGATAGAAATGAACCTAATCCAATTAAAAATCTAAATATCTTATCAAATTTTTAATCCAATTAGAAAATAGCCAAGTCCAAACCCTGATCGAATTAGGATCAAATTTTTCTTGTAATCAAATTTGATCATATCAATCTCAATCTGAATCGAACTGAATCTAATTCAATTAGACTTGTTCCAAAGCTCTTTACTCAATCAAATTGAGTTAATTAGTAATATAATTACGAGTTAATTCTTCATAAATGATAGAGTTTCAGTTCCAATGGGACTCTGCCACAGAGTCCTGATCCAAGTATAACTCATCACCAGAGTCACAATCTAATTGGACTCTTCAGCCATTAGATGTGATCAAATCTTCTAATGTGTGTGACCCCATAGGTTCGAATCTAAGCCAGTAGTATAGAAACAACTTCTTATACCAATTGATGTAACCATCTAGTAATGATGACCCGACGATCGGATAGGTCAAAATGTTGCAAGACAACCTTCTAGAACCTACTGGCGTATGGTTATCGTATAATTCATCTCTTTGACTCAAATGCTCAAGGTGATGTAGGGTTTAACCGTCAACCCTAATTAAGTCAACCATATTATATTTCAACCTTTCAAATCCATCTTATGAATTATCTCGATCAAGATTTTGCTAAATTGAAATACGCTGATGCATATCTCCTACCAATTCAGAGGGGTCAATTCCATCTTGACTCACACACTAACTTGATAAGTACTAGACTGCATCCAGTATCCTTCCGTCACTAAGTTAAAAACTCAGATGGTCCGGTACTAAAGTATAATGAGTTGCTTACAAGTCACCATGGTGGTCTCAAGTCGGAGGGACACTTATATCCATACCCTTCACAAGCTACTCTTGACAACAGAATACTCGGCATATGATCACGTTCGATGTGAATGTACTCCAACATTCCATCTGCATGCCATAACAGTGTCTCCACACTTCATGGTTATGAAGACAACCAACTCATATGGCACACAATGATTTATACTTGATATTGCTATCATCCTATTAATAGTGTATTGTTTGGTCGTGAACATTTTTAAGGACTTAACGGCAAATCCTCTTTTATCGATTAATAATAGTCCTAAGAACTTCATTGCAATACAGGAGTTCAAAGATGGTCAATTTGTAATAAAAGTACTAAATAATTTTTATTAATAAAAAATTATATATAATTTACAAGATGAGCACAATCATCTAACGATTGGCTTTGGAACATATTTTTCAACAATTCTCTCTTGGACTAAAGTCAATCGATATAGTATCTTATACCCATCTTCGATTTATGATCATCTCACATTTTAATTTTGGAAGATTTAGTAAATGGATCAACCAGATTCTCCTTTCCATTCATCTTTTGAAGGTCGACGTCATCTTGATCTATGATCTCCTGGATAAGATGATAGCGGCGCAGAATATATTTGGTGCGCTGATGGGATCTCGACTCCTTAGCTTGAGTAATGGCTTCAGTATTATCGTAGTATAATGAGACAGAGCCATCAATGGAGTGTGCCACTCCGAGCTTATCGATGAATTCCGCAATCATACAGCTTCTTTGCAGTATTAGATGCTGCGATATACTCAGCTTCGTAAATAGAGTCTGGCATAGTATTCTGCTTGAAACTTTTCCAACAGATTGCTCTACCATTTAGAATAAAAATATAATCTGACACACTCTTACTATCATTATGGTCTGACTGAAAGCTGGAGTCAGTGAACCCTATAAGTTTCAAATCAGTTTCACTATACACAAGCCACTGATCTTTAATATTTCTCAAATACTTAAGAATGGCCTTTACGACCTTCCAGTGATTTTCTCCTAGATCAGACTGGTATCTACTCACTATCCCTAATGAGTATGCCACATCTAATCTCATATATGTTATGGCATACATAATAGAACCCACTGCTGAAGCATATGAAACTCTACTCATACGCTCTCTCTCTTGAGGAGTTATCGGACAATCTTCTTTTGAAAAAGAAATTTCTTGACCTATCGAAAGATAGCCTTTCTTGAAATTTTTTATGCTGAATCATTTTAACATGGTATCTATATATGTGGATTGACAAAGTTCGAGTAGCCTCTTAGATCTATCCCTATAGATCTTCATCCCTAAGATGTAGGCTGCTTCTCCCAGATCTTTCATGGAGAATTGTGACGATAGCTAAACTTTTATTCCCTATAATGTAGGGACATCATTCTCAATTAAGAGAATATCATCCACATACAACACAAGAAATATAATTATTGACCATTTATCCACTTGTATATGCAGGGTTCATCTCCGTTCCTAATGAAGCCATATATTCTAATTACCTTATCAAAACGTATGTTCCAACTTCGAGATGCTTGCTTCAATTCGTAAATGGATCTCTAAAACTTGCACACTTTTGACTTATCTATGGATATGAACCCTTCAGGTTGTATCATATATACCTCTTCATTCAACTCTCCATTTAGAAAAGCTATTTTCACAACTATTTGCCAGACTTTATAGTCCAAGTATGCTGCTATCGTAAGCATGATCGAATGGATTTGAGTATTGCTATAGGAGAAAATATCTCATCATAGTCAATACCATAATGCTGATGATAATCCTTGGAAACCAAATGGGCTTATAGGTTTCCACCTTTCCGTCTGCACCCATCTTCCTCTTGATAACCCACTTACACCCTATGGGTTTAACCCCTTTAGGTGGGTCAACTAATGTCCATACATCGTTGACCTTCATAGACTCCATTTCGGATCTCATGACTTCAAGTTATTTATCAGAGTCAGACCTCTGCATCGCATCTATGTAGGTGATCGGATTTTCATCGTTCTCATCGAGTTTGATAGGATCTCTATCTTGGACCAAGAAACCTAAGTATCTATCTGGCTGATGCGGTATTCTATCGGATCGCCTTAAGGATGTTTGTTCATTGGGCTCCAGATTTGATCTCATCAAATTCGATTCAGATTCAATCATTGGTGTCGGTTCTTCTACCTGACGAACTTCGTCAAGCTCAATTTTAGAGGCACTCACTCCTTCACTAAGAAATTTTTTTTTCAAAAAGTGTGCCTTACTGCTGACAAACAATTTTTGTTCAGCAGACAGGTAAAAGTAATATCCTCTCATTTTCTTGGAGTACCCTACAAAATTACACTTATTAGACCTAGGACTGAGCTTGTCAGTTTGTAATCGTTTAACATAAGCCGGACACCCCCAAACCCTAAAGTAAGAGAGATTCAGCCTACGTCTTGACTGTATCTCATACGGTATCTTACTAACTGACTTGCTCGAAATATTATTGAGTACAAGATAGGCTGTTTCAAGTGCATATCCCTAAAAGGAGATCGATAGAGTTGCAAACCCCATCATGGACCGAACCATGTCCAACAAGGTTCGATTCCTCCTTTCTGAAATGCCATTATGCTGTGATATTTTTGGAGGGATCCATTGGGAGAGAATCTCATTCTCTCATAGATATGTCAAAAATTCACTAAAAAGATATTCACCTCCTCGGTCAGACCGAAGAGTTTTAATATCTTTTTCAGTTTATTTCTCTACTTCATTACAGAACTGTTTGAACATTTCAAACGATTCGGACTGGTGTTTCATCAAGTAGACTTACCCATATCTAGATAAGTCATCTGTAAACATGATGAAGTAGTTATATCCTCCTCTGGCACATGTGCTCATGGGTCCACATACATCAGTATGTATCAGACCCAGCACATCATTGGCTCATTCACCTTTTTCAGTAAAAGATGACTTGATCATCTTTTCAAGCAAATAAGATTCACAGGTAGGTAACGATTCATAATCATGTTTATAAAGAATTCTTTCTTGAGCTAACCTATTCATCCTATTCTTATTGATATGACCTAGCCTACAATGCCAAAGGTAGGCATCTGTGACATCATCTATTCTAGGGCATTTATTTGAAATGTACAATATATTAGACCTAGATACAAAATAGATACTATTGTTCAACTGTCCACGTAAAATTGTAACACCATTCAAAATGATATCACAAATATTTTTCTTTATTGATATTTCATAATTTGAATTGGCCAAAAGGCTTACAAAAATAATATTTAAAAAAAAACTAGAACAGTAATGACACTCATTAAAAATAATATACTGAGATTCGAATATAAGCTTGATGATTCCTAAAGCTAGAACTAGAACTGATCTCCCATCTCCAACATTCAGGAATCTCTCGTCTTCTCCAAATCTCCTAGTGATCTGAAGATCCTGCAATGAATTGTAAATATGAATAGGGCTTCTAGTATCCAATACCAGGTCATTGTAACTATAAGAGAGAAATTATAAGGTATTATCACATAAGTACCTTATCCAGCAACTGATTGCTTCTTCTTCTTTAGCTTATTCGGATCAAGGGAAGTAATATACTGAGGACAATTTCTCTTCCAGTGACTCTGCTTCTTGCAAAAAAAGTACTCTGTCTGACGTTGATCAACCTTAAACTTGGATTTTTGGGACTGACTCCCAGCACCAGGCACCTTCTTATTTTTTTTCTTTTTTTCTTTCTTAAAAGGATGACAACTACCTGAAGAAGGTCCTCCCACTAGATTCACTGTCTCCTTGTGGAGCTGGTGGTCTTTCTCAAAATTCTGTAGCAACCCCAACAGATCGTGGTAGTTGACTACAGGCTTCATCATTCTGAAATGACTGAGGAATAGTAGGTAGGACTTGAAAAGAGAGTTCAGGATCGCATCTTTTCCCAGCTATTCATGCAAAGGAAAGTCGAGTTTGTTCAATTTTTCAATCTGCTCGATCATGTACAATACATAATCGGTAACAGATACACCCTCCCTCATTCGGACATTGAAAATGATGCAACTAGTCTTGTGTCGCTCAACGTCATCAGGAGTATCAAAGGAATCTCTCAACACTTTAAAGCATTTTCTCTGGTTGAGCTTCTTCAAACTTTTTGCTGAACTCATCATTCATGGAGGTCCACATGATGCAACGAACCATGGTGCGATCGTTAAGCCATTTCAAATAAGTATCTCAGACCACTCCTCGGATATTAGGAGCAGACTCCTCAAGGCCGGATCCGTTATCACATAAAGGATCCGCTCATGCTCCAGGACAATCTTTAATTTTCGATACCAATTATCGAAATTCGATCCAATAAGCTTCTCACTATCCAACAGTGATCAGAGTGACAAGTTTGAGGTCATATCTGCACATACAAAGAAGAACACTAAACCTAATTAGTATATGAATTTATTAATCCTAAAGATTTGGACTTTAGTCTAAAGGTCCTCCCACTATTTTATGCAAATTGATAGCCTCTACCTCCAATTCGAGAAATTATCTTAATTCTTTAGTGGATATGAGAATCCACACAGAATATATAGGCTTGAGGATGGATCGATCAATTCATATGCACCTACGGGTTGGTTCTCAACCAATTATTTCTTCAAACAACTTCTAGTATTTAATTTAGCCTCAGATTTTATTTCAGTAGGTGATGGGCCTCTATTAAAAGTTTTGATTAGGTCAAATCATTAACATGAACCTACTCAATGATTCTATCTAACGAGTGATCAGGCTCGAGGATGGCTCGATCAATCCAACTATCATCAGATAGTTCATCAGAGTCATCATATGATAAATGATAATTTCATCATTCAGAGAGAACACCAGACGGATGGTGCCTGCAATGTCAATCAGAAATAATAGACCCATTATCACTCACCTTAATGGGAGGCTATGATCTAGTTATCACCATAACCAGCTCATTTTAGAGACCTAATAATTTAGATAATTTAATCAATTTAGAGAAGAGAGAAGAAAAGAAAAGATCAATCAGTAGACCACAATCCTCTTACTGACTTCACCAAGTCACTGAATCGGATTAGGTCATGCTGATTAAACTGGCACCTAGATCAGTTATACTGATCAACCTTAATGGCATGGCTAACTCAAATCACTTAGCAATCTAATCAAAATCTAGTTCACCAAATTGGTCAGATAAGTGAGATTGGTGAGAGGATCTGCTAAGCTTGCCTTAGACACCATCGAAATAGCCAGATAAACTATTTTCAATTAAAAACCATCAGTCAAAATGCCAAACTTACCTTAGACATCAATTGGTTAACTAGTTTCGATTTGATCAACCTAATGATTCGGTTCAACCACTGAGCCACAATAAAGATCCATTTGGTCTAATCAAAGAAATGAACTTGACCATCTACAACTATTGTACTAGAGAAACTCTAATTAATCTAATTCAATATTTGATTAGACTTAATCAATTTCTCTATATAGTCAATCAATTTTTTGATTCTAACCTTAGGTCTAACCTAATTAAAGAGAAGGACTTGATTTGAGCTAACTCATATTTCATATTTTATGCAATGTCATTAGATCTAAATCACAATTCTAGATCCAATCAGCTTGATACTTAATTCTCAATTAAGTTTTGCATCAATATGGTTAAGGTTTCGAAAATAATTTTTCATGTAAATTTTTTACATCAAATCCTAAAATCTTTTAGATCAAATCTAAATTTTTATGATTTTAAATTAAAATAATTTTGATTAAACAAGATTAGATGTAACTAACCATATTCACAACTTGCATTATATACAACAACACCTAAGATTTCAAGATCTAAGATTTTGCAAGAAAGTAATTTTTTTCTCTTTTTGCTTTTTTCTTCATGGGATCTCATAGTGGTACTGCTACACGCCATGAAGAGCACCCCATTGAATGGGAGGAGAGGGTCATGAAACCCTACTTGCTCCTATGACTGAACGGCTTGGTGATTACTCAATCCGAGTATTTTGCTACTCAGAATATCTAATCTAAATAAATAATAATTAGATTAAAAATAATTAAATTTAGATTTAATTTAAATCATAAATAATCAGATCTAATAATAAAAAATTAGATCTAAAATCATATTAATTCATATCAAAATAATCTGACTCTGATACCAGTTGAAGAAAATTTATGGTAGTGCAGTACATGCAATTTTAAAATTTTTATACAATAAAAATAATTAATTAAATATCAAGATCTTTGATATAAAAAATATATAATTTGGATTTGAAAAAAAAATCACATCAATCACATTGATGTTGAAATTCTAGATCTAACTATTACATCTACCATAAGAATCAAAATAAGTTAGAAATCATTGCCAAACAAATTTTGATCTTGATCTCCTCTGGTCCAATGGTTGGAGAGGATATTTCTCAAATCACTCATAACCACATGAATTCATCTAGCCTCTATAGAAAAATTCATGCAAAGACTGGTGCAAATCAGGGGCTTGGAGATGCTAGTCTGCGAACAACTTCGACAATTGATCTCTTCTTTCTTCTACAAGCACCTTGGATGCTCCAAAGTGATAGGAGACTTGGAAGAAGAAGAGAGGAGGAAGAAAAGAGGCTCTGAAAATAAAAAAAAAAAATCACAAGAGAACTGATCATGGGACATCCAAGAGAGGGGTCCCTTTTTTATAGACTAAGAATTGGGACTTTCCAAGAAAGGGTACCATGAATCAATACCAAAACCCCCCTTTGGCATCCCCAAAAATTCCAAAAAAATCCCTAAGACATGGAAAAGGAACCAAAAGTCTCACACACTAAAGAATTCCTCAAGACAAATAAGAAAAAAATTAATATGGCATAAACAATATACCATATATGAAAAATCTCTTTTCTAGTCTGCATCTTATCTCTAATTCAGATCGCATTCGAATTAGGCAAGAGATAATATTATGACTCATCAGCTATTGTCGCCCACCCTTATTGGATCCTCTCTTATAATGTCAAAAATCATAACTCAAATCCAATTAGGCATGGATAAATTGGCATGGATCCAAATGTTGCACAAAAGATAAGGATAGAGTCATAGTCTGACTTGGACTCTTCATTTCTAATTCAATTCTAATCCAAATCAAATTTGGATTGAAACTACTGATAGAAATGAACCTAATTCAATTAAGAATCTAAACACTCATCAAATTCTTAACCCAATTAGAAATTAGCCAAGTCCAAACCCTGATCGAATCAGGATCAAATTTCTCTTATAATCGGGTTTGATCATATCAATCCCAATCTGAATCGAAATGAATCTAATTCAATTAAACTTGTTCTAAAGTATTTTACTCAATCGAATTGAGTCAATTAGTAATCTAATTACTAATTAATTTTTCATGAATGATAGAATTCCAGTCCCAGTGGGACTCTGCCACAGAATCCTAATCCAAGTAGGACTCTTCACCAGAGTCACAATCCAATTGGACGGTGAATCACAATCCAATTGGACTCTTCAGCCATCAGATCTGATCAAATCTTCTAATGCGTATGACCCCATAGGTTCGAACCTAAGTCGATAGCATAGGAACAACTTTCTATACCAATCGATATAACTATCTAGCAATGATGATCCGATGACCGGATAGGTCAAAGTGTTACAAGGCAACCTTCTAGAACCTACTGGCGTATGGTTACCGTATATTTCATCCTTTTGATCCAAATACTCAAGGTGACATAGGGTTTAACTGTCAACCCTAATTAAGTCAACCACATTGCATTTCAACCTTTCAAATCTATCTCATGGATTATCCTGGTCAAGGTTTTGCTAAATTGAAATACACTGATGCATATCTCCTACCAATTCAGAGGGGTCAATTCTATCTTGACTCACACACCGACTTAATAAGTACTAGATTGCACCCAGTATCCTTCCGTCACTAAGTTAAAAACTCAGATGGTCTAGTACTAAAGTATAGTGAGTTGCTTACAAGTCACCGTGGTGGTCTCAGATCGGAGGGACACTTATACCCATACCCTTCACAAGCTACTCTTGACCGCAGAGTCTCGGCACATGATCACATTCGATGCGAATGTACTCCTACATTGCATCTGCATGCTATAACAGTATCTCCACACTCCTTGATTAAGAGAACAACCAACTCATATGGCACACAATGATCTACTCTTGATATCACTATCGTCCTATTAATAGCGTATCGTTTGGTCACGAACATTTTCAAGGACTTAATGATAAATCTTCTTTTGTCGATTAATAATAGTCCAAAGGACTTCATTACAACACAGGAGTTCAAAGATGGTCAATTTGTAATAAAAATACCAAATAATTTTTATTAATAAAAATTCATATACAATTTACAAGATGAACACAATCATCTAACAATTGACTTTGGGACATATTTTTCAATAATAATTTATCGCTCCACTCACTGTTTGACAGTGATAAGCTTATTGAACCCAACTTCGATAACCAGTATCAGAAGTTGAACATTATTCTTGAGCCCAATCTAGCTAAAAAGTTTAGGATTAAATCGAGTCAAGCAGATTTTGACCCAAATAGGCTAAAGAGAAACAAGCAATTAGTTGCAGATCAAGGTACTTATATGATAACACCTTATAATTTCTCTATATGTGATACTACTACTTGAGTACTACTGGAAGTCTAGTTTACATATGTAATTCATTATAAAGACTTCAAATTAGTAGAAAATTTGAGAACGACGAAAGATTCCTAAATGTGGGAGATGAAAGTCAAGTTTCAATCCGGACTTTAGGAGTCATCGAGCTTATTTTCAAGTCTAATAATGTCATTTTGAGTGATTGTTACTATAGTCCATCTTTCTTGATGAATATAATCTCTGTTGGCCTTTTGACCAAAGATGGTTATAGTTTATCAATAAAGAATGATTATTGTGATATCATTATGAATGATGTTACAATAATGTGAGGATAATTAAAAAATAGCATCTATATTTTATCACAGTCTGTGAGTTTAATGTACACTCCAAATAAACATCCAAAGTTAGATAATATCTCAGATGCCTACCTTTGGCATTGCAGGCTCGGTCATATTAACAAAAGCAGGATAAACAAGCTAGCACAAGAGGGTATCCTCAATATCAATGATTGTGAATCATTGCTGATCTGTGAGTCTTTATCTTCTTAGAAAGATAACTAAATTATTTTTTACTGAAAAAGATGAATAAGCTAGTGAAGTTCTAGGTCTAATACATAGTAATATTTGTGGACCTATGAACATTAGTGCCAGAGGAATGTATAGCTATTTCATTACATTGATAGATGACCTATCTAGATAGAGTATGTCTACTTGATGAAACACAAGTCCGAATCATTTGAAATATTCAAACGATTTTATAATGAAGTAAAGAAACAAACTGAAAAAGATATTAAGACTCTTCAATCTGACCGAGGAGGTGAATACTTTTTCAGTGAATATTTGATATATCTTGGAGAAAATGAGATTCTCTCATAATGGACTTCTCCAGGGACACCACAGTATAATGGTGTCTTAGAAAGGAGGAATCGAATCTTATTGGACATGGTTTGATCCATAATGGGTTTACAAGTCTGCCGATCCTTTTTTGGGGATATGCACTTGAGACAGCCTGTTTGTTGCTCAATAATATTTTGAGCAAGTCAGTTAGTAAAACATCATATGAGATATGGTCAGAGTGTAGGCCGAACCTCACTTACCTTAAGGTCTGAGGGTGTCCGGCTTCTATCAAATAATTACAAACCGATAAGCTCGGACTTAGATCTAATAAGTATAATTTTGTAGGGTACCCCAAGAAAATGAGGAGGTATTACTTTTACCTCCCTGCTGAACAAAAGGTATTTGTCAGCAGTAAGGTATATTTTTTGAAAAAGAAGTTTCTTAGTGAAGGAATAAGTGCCTCTAAAGTCGAGCTTGACGAAGTTTGATAGGTAGAAGAACCGACACCAATGACTGAATTTGAACCAAAATTGATAAGATCAAATTCGAAGCCCAATATACAAACATCCTTAAAGCGATCTGGTAGAGTACCGCATCAGGTGGATAGATACCTAGATTTCTTGATTCGGGACGGGGATCCTGTTGAGCTCGATGAAAACAACGAGGATCCAGTCATCTATATAGATACAATATAGAGGTCCGACTCTAAGAAATGGCTTGAAGCCATGAAATCCAAAATAGAGTCCATGAAGATCAACAATGTGTGGACATTGGTTGATCCACCTGAAGAGATAAAACCCATAGGGTGTAAGTAAATTTAAAAAAGAAAAGGGATACAGATGGAAAGGTGGAGACGTATAAAGCCCATCTGGTTGCTAAGAGGTATCATCAACATTATGGCATTGACTATGACGAGATGTTTTCTCTTGTGACAATACTGAAGTCTATTCGGATCATGCTTGCGATAGCGACATACCTGGATTATGAAGTCTGACAAATGGATGTGAAGACAACTTTTCTAAATGGATGCTCTTCTAAGCATAAGGGGCTGCTAGTTTGGATGCTCTAGAGATATTAGGAGAGATCCCTTTAAATAGACACAAAGATTGAATCCTATTCAATCACATTATATAAGTCCTACTTACATTAGATTTTCTATTAACTTAAGTTATCCAACTTACTTTAGGAGACCCTTTAGGTGCTAACAATTGAAGCCCTTGCACCCATAATTAGACACCCCAAAATACACCCAAGAGACGTCCTATAGGAGAACTAAAGGCCCTCTAATCAATGGACACGTCCAACTTGATCAAATCAAGGTGGTGCCCAAGAGTAACTATCAAGAAAATTAATTAGGGACTTGCACCTTTAATTTATATGATCCATAATCTTAGACACCCAACAATTAGATTCTCATGAATCTTATTCATATAGATTATTAGCAGATAATTAAGTTAGAATTATCTTATCAAATAAGAAATCCTAACGAAAACAGAAATTGGGTCCAACCATGTGCTAGCAAGGTTACCATGAATCCAATGGGTTTCTCTAAACCCAATTGACACTTCATAAGCTCAATTATTAATTCTAGGCCTAATCTCTTTGTTGTGTGACCCTATAGATTCAATTCTATCTGATAGTAAAACATACAATGACCTCCATCAAAGTATCATTGAAACTCTTTTCAATAGGTCGAAACAATTTCATTCTAACTCAGCAAAGATTGTCAATCCAGAATAATCCTAATGAGCTCTCACAATCTACCAGTGATACCTAGCAATATGTAGTGGCAATCCAGTGAAATTGAAATGAATGTCTAGGTGTAGTTAACGTATGATTCAGTCCCTCTATCGTGAGTCTCGACTAGATAGCAGGTTATGGATAAATCGTCAAACCTCAACATCAGTCATATGATAGATTCAATTAGCTCAAGTCCAGTTGTGATTTCTATGAAAATTCTTTTCCATCAATCACACTGTTGTGGCCACAAACTCTTGGACTTAGCCATTCAAATTTTATAGGACTACTCTCTATCAAGGTCGATAAATCTTACCTTGATGCGCACCCCACTCCTACAGTGGATCAACTGTCGCCAACATCCACTATAAGGGTACATTGAGATCCATGTTTATGTGTCAGTCAAACTCTAGCAGCCTCACTACGAGTAGCAGTATCATCTCAAGTCAAAAGATCAGTCACATAACTATAGCATTGAGCAATCACTAATGATCGAATAGAAATCTAAGTAATCTCTCGTATGGTCATGCTCAGTACTAGTTGTTCTCTAACAACTACCCACACTCATTGTCCAATGTCTCTATGCAGTAGATTAGAGACTTATCTATCCCGAAAGAAGTAATTTGTGCGTCAGTCTATCCAGATATATTACTGTCCTCATGATGATCCTATGATCGGGAGTATTTAGGAATTAAATATATATCTCTAATTCTCAACACCTTGAGAATATGTATCGAAACTAATTTCATGGATAATTCAAGGAGACATCACACTTGAATAAAAAAGAACTTGCCAATTATTGATTATATCAATATATAAGTACAAAATTGTATCCTAGATTTATTACAATGTGTCAGCCATATTGGCTTCTAAGACATACATCTAACAATCTCTCACTTGGACTAAAGTCAATTGATCACAAATCTAAGTCCCATCTTCTTAAGGTGGACTTTCATTTTCGGTTGGCTCAACTGCTTAGTCAGCAGGTCTGCCACATTATCCGTGGAGTCTGCTCTTCGCACCTCGATATGTTTCTTTTCAAGATAGTCGCGTATAATATAAAAATATTGCTCGATATGCTTAGATTTTTTATGAGACCTCGGCTCTTTAGCAAGTGCTATAGCTCCATTATTGTCACAGTACAACAGTATGACATCCGATGTCATAACCCTAAGTTCCACGATAAACATTTTAAACCAGAAGCCTTTCTTTGCAGCATCCGAAGCAGCGACATATTCAGCCTCTGTGGTCAAATCCGCTATGATGGGTTGTTTAGAACTCTTCTAGCTAACTGCGCCACTATTGCAAATAAACATGTACCCTGATGTAGACTTTCTATCATCAGGATCAGATATGAAGTCTCAATCAGTATACCCCTCGACTCGCAACTCAAAATCACCTCCAAAGTTCAAGAATAAATCCTTAGTCCTTTTTAAGTACTTAAGGATATTCTTCATAGCTATCTAGTGCTCCTTGTCTGGATTTGACTGATACTTACTCGTGACACTCATAGTAAGGACAATATCAGGTCGAGTATATAGCATAGTGTACATAAAGCTCCCTATGGCCGAGGTATAAGAAATCCTACTCATATGCTGCACCTCCTCAGATGTGATCGGACACATCATCTTGGAGAGACTAATACCGTGCCTAAGAGGTAAGAGACCTTTTTTAAAGTTTTTCATACTGAATCTCTTCAGCACCTTCTCTATGTACAGCTTTTGTGACAGACCAAGCATCCGTTTAGGTCTATCCTTATAGACCTTTATTTGAAGATATAGGATGCTTTTTTCAGATCTTTTATGAATAATTTTTTGAACAACCATCTTTTGATCGTGGTCAGCATGAAAATATCATTCCCAATGAGGAGAATATGATCCACGTACAATACGAGAAAGATGATCGCACTCCCACTGATCCTTTTGTATATACAAGGTTCCTATTCATTTTTAATAAAATCAAATGATTTGATTGCCTCATCAAAATAATGGTTCCAACTTTAAGAAGCTTGCTTTAATCCATATATGGACCTTTGTAGCTTGTAGACTCTATGATCTGTTGGGATGCGTAGGCGATTTCATGTATGTATTTCGAAACTTGTTTGAAAAAATTACAGCAGAAGATAACTATATTAATCAAATTAATCTAATATGCATATGATCTAATCATCAAATCAATCTACTCTAAGATCTATGACATGCTATATTGCATATAAAATCTAAAATAATCTAAAAATAAAATCAGCATGCATGCATATAAGAAATAGATCACATTTACTTCTAATCTGAGTTTAGAACTCTATATCTGATCATGGGTCGATGATCTCTGCTGCTGAGAGACATAGTGAAGAGGATCCTTGCTGGTTGCTCACAACCACACATGCATCCAATCTGTATAAAAAATTTACTCAAAGCCCCAATCTGATCGGTCTTCTTGGGAGTGCTAGCTCGCACGAAGACCTTCTTCTTGATAGATCTGGATCCTTTCTTCAAATTTTTGAAACCTTTTCAGAGATTGAAGATGAACTTCTAGAGGAGATAAATAGGTGAAAGAAAGATGGAGAAGAAAATAATTTTTTCTAGTTTATTTTCTCCTCCCAAACCTTTAGAACCAAAAATCTGAAATTCAAGTTTTTGCGCACACCCCAAGAAAGAAGATCCTCCTCTCTATTTTTTACATCATGAACCATGTCCAAACTTCTACCACATGAAGAACTCTCTTCTGATATCTTACATACATAAAAAAAAAACTACAAAAGCTTCTTTTATAGGCATGTAAAGAGGTGGGGTGAAGAGTCCTAGTGATCCTGGACTCTTACAGGATTCCACCTTCCTTCACAATTTTACATCTCAAAATATACCAAAAAAATATGAAACACCCCTTCCTATATTTTTTCATGGTAAATCAGTTTCTAGCTGATCTCCCACAAAAAATCTCCTCAAAATGCCACACATATAATGAGAAAAAAAATTTATTGACGTGGAGAGGTTGATCTATATGAGAACAGATTCTCCTAATTAGGAATATTTTAAAATCTTTCTTTTATCAAAACTAAATCATATTTGGACCTAAGATAGATAATAGAAAAGACTCTTTGGTATAAAAAAATATCATACAAAACAATTTTGTGTGTGGAAATATATGGTATGCAATCTGGGTTGGCGCAGGGAGAAGAGTCCTATTCTAATAAAGACTCTTAATTTTTTTATTTGAATCAAAATTAAATCATATCTGATTTAACCCAAATAAAATATATAAAATTCAATCTAATTAAATTTATAAATTTTTAATCAAATTCTAATTAAATTAAAAATTGACTGAATTAAAATCCTGATCAAATCAGGGATAATTCTCCCTTAGCGATTGGTCATCTCATAATCTAATCAGGTCAAACCTAACTAAATCTAATTCAATTAGATTTTATTTAATCCTCTTTACTCAATCAAATTGAGCTAATCAGTAATTTAATTGCTAATTAATTTTTCATTAATCCACTAACACTTGATGAATTAATTTATTATAATTTTTATATAAGGTTAACCATCAATTGAATTGATGATTAAGCCCTTAAACGATTCTCAATCATTGATCAGCCACATGATCAGTCAAAAATTTATTTTAAGTATGACCCTATAGGTTCGAACCTAAGCTGATAGCACAGGAATATCTTTTTAAACCAATTGATATAACCATCTAGTAATGGTGATTTGACGTCCGGATAGATCGAATGAAGGCGAAGCAACATTCAAGAATCTATTGGTGTATGGTTACCATATAATTCATCCTTTTGATCCTAATACTCGAAGACGACCAAGGATTTAACTGTCAATCCTAGATAAGTCATCTACATTGTATTTCAATATTTTTTAAATCCATCACATGGATTATCCAGGCTCAGATTTTGTTAAATTGAAATACACTAATGCATATGTCCTACTAATTCGAAGGGATCAATCCCATCTTGACTCATGCACCAACTTGACAAGTACTTGACTGCACCCAGAAATATTCCATCACTGAATTAGAAACTTAGTTAGTCCAACATCAAAGTACAGTGAGTTGCTTATAAGTCACTGTGATGATCTCAGGTCAGAGGAACACTTATACCCACACCCTTTGTGAGCTATCCTTGACAGTAGAGTGCTCCGCAATTAGTCATGTTCCATGATGATGTACTCTTATATCTCACTTGTATGCCATGCCAGTATCTCCATACTATTTGGTTACGAGGACAACCAATATATATGGCACACAATAACCTACACTTGATATTGCTATCGTCCTTGTAATAGCGTATCATTTGGTCATGAATTAGTTCAAGGACTACACGATAAATTCTTCTTTATCGATCAAAATAGTCTTAAGAACTTCATCACAATATAAGAGTTCATTAAAAGATGTAATCTTGTGATGAAAAATATCAAATAATTTTTATTATTTATCAATTCATATACATTTATAATTAGTACAATCATCAAATGATTGACTTTAGGATACAATTCCCAACAACTCCCACTTGGACTAAAGCCAATCAGTATAGTATCACATACCCATTCGCGATTTATCATCTCAGAACTCTTAGATACTGAGGCTTTTAGTAAATGGGTTGGTCACGTTTTTCTTTCTATCGATTTTCTAAAGATTGACGTCACCTTAACAGATTTTTTTGAATAAGATGGTAGCGATGCAAAATGCTTGGTAAGCTAATGGGACTTCGGCTCCTTAGCATGAGCTATGACTTCGGTGCTGTACAATACAGTAGGACCATCATTGGAGGGTGCCACTCCTAGCTTACCAGTGAATCTATACAATTGCATAGCTTCTTTGCAAGCATCGAATGCTGCAATGCATTTTGCCTCGCAATTTGAATTTGGCTATATTTTTTTGCTTGGAACCTTTCCAGCAGATTGCTCCATTATTTAGGGTAAGGATGTATTCCGATACATTCTTGCTATTATTATGTCCAACCAAAAACGAAAGTCATACTCCATAAGTTTTAAGTCAGATTCTCCATAACTGAGTCACCGATCCTTAGTATTTTTCAAATACCTAAGGATGTCCTACCAGTGATTCTAATCTGGATCTTGCAAGTATCTACTCATTACCTTAGTGAGTATACCATATCCGATCTTATACATGGTGTATATGATAGAACAAATTCTACTTATAAACACTTTATGTATATTAGACTGGAAAAACCCAAGTAGCCTCTTAGATCTATCTCTATAGATCTCTAGAATAAGAGATGCTTTTTCCAAATCCTTTATAGAGAATAATACTAACAGCGAAACCTTTATTCACTGTAATGTAAGGAATGTCATTCCCAATTAAGAGAATTTCATTCATATACAAAATAAGAAATACACTCATAGAACTATTAACCCATTTGTATTTGTTGGGTTCTTCTTTATTCTCAACGAAGCCATGCATTTTGATCACTTATCAAAATGCACGTTCCAACTCCAAAATATTTAATATTGCCACAAGAGAATATCTTGTTATGGTCAATATCATAATGTTGACAATATCCTTAGGCAATCAAATGAGCTTTGTAGGTCTCCACCTTCTCATCTGTGCTACTTTGATCCTATTGAAGATCTACTTACACTCTACAGGTTTTACCCTTTGAGTGAATGAATGAATGTCCATACATCGTTGATCTGTATGGACTTTATTTCAGACTCTATGGCTCCAAGCCATTAATCAGAGTCGGATCTCTGCATGGCATCCATGTAGGTGATCAGATCCTTATTGTTCTCATCGAGTTCAACAGGATCATGTCCCAGATCTAAAAACCGAAGTCTCTATCTAATGGATGCGATACTCTACCGGATCTCCTTAATGGTGCTTTTACAATAGGTACCGAGTTTAATCTAATCCAATTTGATTCTATAGGTTTACTAGATTGTGTCGGTTCTTCTACCTGTCTAACTTCATAAGTTTCACATTAAAGGCATCAGTACCTTCATCAAGGTACTATTTTTCTGAAAGAAATGTCGAACAACTCTTGTTCTTTAGTATGGTAGAAGTTATATCCCCTAGATCCTTTGAGATTATCCTATAAAATAAAATATATATTGAATCAAGATCCAAGCTAATCGATCTGCAAATGCTCGACATAAATTAAACACTCCCAAACCCTAAGGTAAGAAAGTATCGGTTTATGCCTAATCCATATCTCATATAGAGTCTTTACGATTGATTAGTTTGGAATCTAGTTCAGAACATGACAAATAGTCCTAAGAGCATAACCTTAAAAGGAGACTGGCAGACTTTTAAACTCTATCATGGGTCGAACTATGTCTAACAAAGTTGATTCCAATAAAAGAGAATCCTTATTCTCTTCTAAATTTGTCAAAAACTCACCAGAAGGGCATTCTCCTCTTTGGTCTGACCAAAGAGTTTCAATGCTCTTCTTAGTTTGTTTCTCTACCTTATTATGAAATTATTTGAATATTTCAGATAATTTAAATTTATGGTAAATATGTTCATAGATCCAATACATCAATATGTATCAGACTTAGAACGTCATTGGCTTGTTCACCTTTTTCAGCAAAAAATGACTTGATTATCTTACTAAGGAGATAGGATTGACAGGTTGACAATGATTCACAATCATTGACCTCAAAAATTATCTCCTGTTTATTCTATTCTTATTTATATGATCGAGCCTAAATTACCAAAGGTAGGCTTTCATGACATTATCTATTTTAGAGAGTTTGTTTGAT
Source organism: Elaeis guineensis (assembly GCF_000442705.2). NCBI lineage: Eukaryota > Viridiplantae > Streptophyta > Magnoliopsida > Arecales > Arecaceae > Elaeis > Elaeis guineensis. The sequence goes on from NC_025995.2 coordinate 25,467,293, forward strand.
TGTGTACAATATACTAACAGGCTTTGACTATTCATAAATGTCATTTCTTAGTTATCCATATGATTTTGACATCATTCATAATGATATTACAAAATTATTAGACAATAGTGACAATCACTAAAATGACATTATTGGAATTAAAAATAAGCTCAATGATTTCTAAAATCAGAATTAGAACATAACTTCCAACTTCAATGTTCAAGAACCTCTTGATGTTTTTAAATTTTCTACTAATCTGAAGTCGTTGCAACAATTTGCATGGACTTTTGATATCTAATATCCAGATAGTAGTGTCACATATAGAGAAATCATAAAGTGTTATCATATAAGTATCTTGTTCAGCAATTCTCTGCTGATTTTTTTTCCTTAACCTGTTCGGATCAAAAAACTCTGCCAAACCAGATTAACCTAAGACTCTTTTATTAGTTCGGGCTCCTGTCCAAGCATGACTTTCTTGCACCTTCTTTTTCTTTCTTAAAAGATTGTTTTCTCACTGAAGATATATCTTCAGAGGTACGAAAGAACTCCTTCAATATTTAAAAAAAAAATTTCCACGAGCATCATTGAATTTATAATTAAATTCATGTTCTTTGCTACTCTCAATAACATCACATGGTGATATGATCATTTGGCCACTTCTGATAAGTGTCTTTGATCGCATCACATGCGTTGGATGTGAAAACTTCAGGTGCTGGATCCATAATCATATGTAGGATCCATTCATGCTCTAGAACTATTTGCAACTTCCGATACTATCTACCGAAGTTAGATCTTATAAATAAATCATTATCAAACAGTGAATGGAGCAACGGACATTTAGCCATAACTGAAAAGAAAACACAAGACCTCTATGTTTATGAATTGATTAAGCCTAAAGATTTGAACTTTGGTCTAAAGATTCTCCCACTATTTTATTCGAATTGGTAGCCTCTACCTCCAATCCGAGGAATTACTCTAATTCTTTAGTGGGTACTAAAATCCACACAGACTGCACATAAGTCCGACTTTGGCCAGCTCACCCATGTACATCTATGGATAGGTTCTTAACCAATTATTTCACCAAATAATTTTTAGTAATTGATTTAGCCTCAGATAATTTTTCAGTTGACTTTGATCTTCTCTGCAAGCCTTGGTTAGGTCCAACCATTAATATGATCATACTTATGAATCCAACTATCAAATAATTAGGTCCGACTTTGGCCAGCTAACTTGACCACTTGATAGAGAGACTCGAGTAAGTCATCATATTATTAAATGATAATTCCAATAGCAGATAAACACCAGGCTTTTAGGCCTCCAATGATTATCATACTAATGGACCTATTATCACCCAACCTAATGGAAGGCTATGATCTAGTTATACCCATAACTAGCTTATTTTAAAGACCTAATAATTTAAAAAATTTTAATTAATTTAAAGAAGAGATAAGAAGAGATCAATCAGTAAACCATAATCTTTTCACTGACTTCACCAAGTCATAGAATTGGATTAGGATCATGCTGGTTGAACTGACACCTACATCAGTCACACTGATCAATCTTAATGACATGGGTCAACTCGAATCACTTAACGGTCTAATTAAGACATAATCCATCAAATTATCCAGGTAAGTGAGATCGATGGGAGGGTCTGCTAAGCTTGCCTTAGATACCATCGAAATGATCAGGTAAGCTGCTTACAATTAAAAATTATCGATCGAAATGCCGAACTTATCTTAGATACCAATTGGTTAATTAGTTTCGATTTGACCAACCTAATGATTCAACTTCAACTACTGAGCCATAATCAAGATCCATTTGGTCTAATCAAAGACATAAACTTAACCATCTATAACTATTGTATTGGTTCTAAAGAAATTCTGATTTTAATCTAATTTAAAATTTGGTTAGATTTAATTAATTTATCTAATTAGTCCATTCACTCTTTGATTCTAATCTTAGGTCTAATCCAATTAAGAGGATCTGAACTAAGCTAACCCATACCCTCATATTTTATGCGAATGTTATTAGATCTTAAATCATAATTCTAGATCTAATCGATTCTATACTTAATTTTTAATTAAGTTTTGCATTAACATGGTTAAGATTTTAAAAATAATTTTCTCATATAAATCATAAAATCTTTTAGATCAAATCTAAATCTTTTATTATTTTAAATCAAAATAATTTTGATTAAACAAGATTAGATGTAACTAACTTCTTTGTAATTTGTATCTCATATAACAACACCTAGAGTTTTAAGATCTAGAATTTTGTAAGAAAGTAAGTTTTCTCCTTTTGCTTTCTTCTTCATGGGATCTAATCACATGGCACCCCTATATGCTATAAAAGCACCTCATTGAATGGAAAGAGAAGGCCTTTAAACCTTTTTTATTTTTATGATCGGATGGTCTGATGATCAACCCAATCCAAGTACTTACAAATCGGATCATCTAAGCTAATCACATATTATATATACATAAATTTAGATATAATCTAAATTACATCAGATCTGATTATAATCTTAGATCACATCTAAATCAGATTATAAACATCACATGCATGATATAAAATCAGATTTTATCAAGGATCAGTATAAACTAGGACAATCTTTTCACTATAAGGGATAAACCCTATGGTAGAATAACCTTATATTAGTTTGTACGATCAATCATTAATTAAATTTTGATCAAAATATCACATATCAGATCTAAATAAAATTTAAATTTAATATGCACATAAATCATGTCATAATGAACCTAGGCTCTGATACCTTTGTTGGGATGCGTAGACGATTTCATGTATTTTAATTTTTTTTCAAAAAAATTATAGCAGAAGATAACTAGATTAATCAAATTAATCTAAGATGTATATGATCTAATCATCATATCAACCTACTCTAAGATCTATGATATGTTATGTTGCATATAAAATTTGAAATAATCTGAAGATAAAATCAGCATACATGCATATGAGCAGTAGATCACATCTACTTCTAATCTGAGTTCAGAACTTTATACCTGATCATGGATCGACGATCTTCACTGCTGAGAGATATGATGGAGAGGATCCTTGCTGATTGCTCACAGTCGCACATGCATCCAGCCTCTACGAGAAATTCACTCGAAGCTTTGATCTGATCGATCTTTTCAAGAGTGCTAGCTCATGCGAAGACCTTCTTCTTGATCGATCTGGATCTTTTTTTCAAATCTTTAAAACTTTTTCAGAGGTTGAAGATGAACTTCTAGAGGAGATGAAGAGATGAAAGAAAGATGGAGAAGAAAATAATTTTTTTCTAATTAATTTTCTTCTCCCAAACTCATAGAACTAAAAATCTAAAATTCAAATTTTTGCGCACATCCCAAGAAAAAGGATCATCCTCTCTATTTTTCACATCATGAACTATACCCAAACTTCTACCATGTGAAGAGCTCTCTTCTGGTATCTTACACACATAAAAGAAATCTCAAAAGTCTCTTTTATAGGCATGTAAGGAGGTGGGGTGAAGAGTCCTAGTGATCCTGGACTCTTATAGGATTCCACCTCCCTTCACAATTTCACATCCGAAAATATATCAAAAAAATATGGAACACCTCTTCTCATATTTTTTAATGGTAAATCAGTTCTCTAGCTGATCGTCCATAAGAAATCTCCTCAAAATATTACACATATATGGAGAAAAAAATTTATTGGAGTGGAGAAGTTGATCTAGATGAGAACAGATTCTCTTGATAAGAAATATTTTGAAATCTAATTTTAGAATCTTTCTTTTATCAAAACTAAATCAAATTTTGATGTAAGATAGATAAGGGAAAGAAATCTTTGGTGTGAAAAAATATCATACAAAATAATTTTAGGTGTAGAGATAGATGGCGTGCAATCTGGACTGGTGCAGGGAGAAGAGTCATATTCCAATAAGGACTCTTAATTTCCTTATTTGAATCTAAACCAAATCACATCTGATTTAGCCCAAATAAAATATATGAAACCCAATCTAATTAGGTTTATAAACTCTTAATCAAATTAAGAATTGACTGAACCAAAGTTCTGATCAAATCAGGGACAATTCTTCCTTAACAATTAGGTTATCTCATAATCTAATCGGGTCAAACCTAATTGAATGTAATTCAATTAGACTTTATTTAATCCGCTTTGCTCAATCAAATTGAGATAATCAGTAATTTAATTACTAATTAATCTTTCATTAATTCACTAACACTTGGTGAATTATTTATTATAACTTTTACATAAGGTTAACCATCAATCGAATTGATGATTAAATCCTTAAACGATTCTCAATCGTTGATCAACCACATGATTAGTCAAAAATTTCTTTTGAGTGTGACCCCATAGTTTCGAATCTAAGTTGATAGCATAGGAATATTTTTCTGAACCAATCGATGTAACCATCTAGCAATGGTGACCCGACGTCCAGATAGGTTGAATTAAGATGAAGCAATATTCAAGAACCTATTGGCATATGGTTACTGTATAATTCATCTCTTTGATCCTAATACTCAAAGATGATCAAAGATTTAACTATCAATTCTAGATAAGTCATCCATATTGTATTTTAATTTTTTTCAAATCCATCACATGGATTATCTGGATCTAGATTTTGCTAAATTGAAATACACTGATGTATATCTCCTACTAATTCGGAGGAGTCAATCACATCTTGACTCACGCACCGACTTGATAAGTACTTTACTGTATCTAAAAATCTTTCATCATTGAATTAGAAACTCAGTTAGTCCGACACCAAAGTACAGTGAGTTACTTGCAAGTCACCATGGTGATCTCAGGTCGGAGAGACACTTATACCCATACTCTTCGCGAACTACCCTTGACAGCAGAATGCTCCGCAGTTGGTCACGTTCCGTGATGATGTACTATTGCTCCTAGATTGATTTTGATGATTACAAAGCAGATTGAAGGGATACAAATAATTTTAAATTGAAAAAGTCCTTATGCTCTTCAAGGGCAAAATTGTAATTTTACTAAAATCCTGATTTGATAGCATCATTTGGTAGAACAAATGATTTGTAATCTATTGATGAAAATTTCATTATTTTTGGACTTATATTTTTGAAGTTATGAAGGTTTGAAGTGCATGAGTCGACTCATGAGTCAACTCATGGCACTATGAGCTGATTGGCACACAAAAATTTCCCTTGGCACGCTAGATTTTTGACTTGGCACGACCTGTGAGTCGACTCATGAGTCGACCCACAAGGCATGAGTCGACTCATGAGTCGACCTCTGCTGATTTGGGCCAAAAAAAATTCAGAAATCAAAGTTTCTGGCTAATGCAACAGAAGTCGACTCATGAGTCGACTCATGAGTCGACCCCTGCGACGGAAAATGTCCGCAACGGCTAGTTTTTTGCCCGTTTTAATTGCCTTTTATGCTTCCTAAAAATGCTCTAACGGCTCTTTTTCTGCCTAATATGTTTTCTCTTGTTTCTTAAGGCTATAAAAGGTTTCAAATGGTGAAAGAAATAGCAGAGATCAAACATATATACAAAAGGATCCAAAATCTACACGAGAAAGCCTGAGATCAACGAAATACCCAAAAGAAAAAGAGAGAGGATCCACAATATACAAGAGAGATTGTGAAAGAGAAAAGCAAGAGCATTCAAAGAGAGAATTTTTCAAGCCTATTGTTCAACCTTGATCAAGAGATCTTTCAAAGCCTTCAAGAAGTTCTCAATCAAAGATCATCTTCTTCTCAAGCGTTCATTCAAGCGTTCATCCACCTTGAGAAAATCCAAAAAGGAGATTCTTCATTTGAGTAAAGTATTTTTATTGTTATATTCGCTCATTTAAGGAGCTATTCTTGTACTTATTTATGCTCTAAATTGTCTTACTCTTTGTGAGTAATTATTTTTGTTTTTGGAGGGTTTCCAAAACAAGGGAAGGTTGATCCGAACCTGAAATCGGAGTGTTTTGAGTTGACTTGTACCCAAAAAATAAGTAGACTAGTTTGGGATAGCTAGTGTCGGAGTTTTCGACATTTGTATTCGGGTTGAATACAAGTATAGTGGATTAGAATTCTCAAGTAGGAGCTTGGGGAGTAGATGTAGGTGCAAGATTGGCACCGAACCACTATAAATCCTTGTGTTTGTGGTGTGCTTTCTTGTTTCTCTTTATTTCTTTATTATATCCTTGCGTTCTTGCTTTAGGTAATTAATCTTGAATTAACGTCTTTGTTCTCATTCATCATAAGTAATTAATTAAGCCTAAAATTTTTAGAAACCCAATTCACCCCCCCTCTTGGGTTGCATAGCTGGGCAACAAGTGGTATCAGAGCCCGGTGCTCTAGCCCTTCTTTGATCTAACAATCAAAGAGCCAAAGATCTATGGCAACCCATGTTGGTACTTCTCTAGCCGAGGGGCAATCTACAAACCGACCTTCACTTTTCAATGGGTCTAATTACACCTATTGGAAAGCTCGGATGAAGATATTCATACAAGTACTCGACTATGATATGTGGAGTATCATAGTGAACGGTCCTCACACACCCACCAAGATTATAGATGGTGAGGAGTCAACCAAACCCGAAAAAGAATGGGATGAGGTTGATAAGAAATTGGCACAATTAAATGCCAAAGCTATGAATGTTCTTTATTGTGCACTAGATGCAAATAAATTTAATCGCATTTCTACTTGTGCATCTGCTAAAGAAATATGGGATAGGTTAGAAGTAACCCATGAGGGAACAAATCAAGTAAAAGAGACTAAAATAAACATGCTAGTGCATAAATATGAATTGTTCAAAATAGAGCATGATGAGTCCATAACTGCTATGTTTACTCATTTTACTGATATAATTAATGGTTTGAAGAGTCTTGGCAAATCTTATACTAACAGTGAGCTTGTAAGGAAGATTCTCAGGTCATTACCAAGAACTTGGGAAGCCAAGGTGACTGCCATCCAAGAAGCAAAGGACTTGAACACTCTACCTCTAGAAGAGCTTCTTGGATCCTTGATGACTCATGAACTTAGCATGAAGCAACATCAAGAGGATGAAGTCAAAAAGAAAAGAACCATTGCCCTCAAATCCATAACTTCGCCTGATTATGAAACGGATGACACTGAAGATGAAGAACAAGATGAAGAGATGGCACTCATCATCCGAAAATTTAAGAAGTTTCTAAGAAAAAGGAAACAGGGGATGAGAAAGAAGTTCACAAAAGGAGAACAAAGCAAAGAGAAAGAGAAAGATCAACCCCTTATATGCTACGAGTGCAAGAAGCCGGGACATTTCAGATCCGAATGTCCACAACTGAAGAAATATCCCAAAAAGTTCAAAAAGAAAGCAATGATGGCAACTTGGAGTGCGAGTGATGACTCAAGCTCCGATGAGGAAACCTCAACAGAACAAGCCAACCTATGCCTTATGGCACACGAAAATGAGGTAACTTCTGAATCCACTAGTGAATTTACTTTTGAAGAATTGCATGAAGCATTCTATGATTTAATTGATGAATTAAAGAAACTAGGGAAGAAAAACAAAGAACTGAAATTGAAAAATCAGTCCTTAGTGAAACAAGCTGAAAACCTTTCAATTGAAAAATCTACCTTGATTCAAGAAAATCAAAACTTAAAAAATGAAATTAACAAGCTGAAACCTATAGTAGATAAGTTCACCTTAAGTTCAAACAAACTAAATATGATTCTTGATAATCAGAAAGCTATATATGATAAGGCTGGACTTAGCTATAAACCCCTGAAGAAACAAAAATTTCTGAAGAATATTTATGTAAATTATTCAAGTAACAAGTCTACAAATATCACTTATTTCAAATGTGGTAGAATAGGACATAAATCATACACATGCCTCAAATTTGCAAACACAACTATAAAGAAAATATGAGTTCCAAAAGGAACCATTCTGACTAACCTAAAAGGACCCAAGAAAGCTTGGGTACCTAAGACAGAAACTTGACCTTTGCTTGCAGGTGTGTCTAGCATCCCAAGGAGGAAACAGGAAATGGTATCTTGACAGTGGATGCTCGAGACACATGACTGGTGATGAATCACAATTCATCACACTTGATGCTAAGGATGGAGGGATGGTCACCTTTGGAGATAATGGCAATGTTTATATGGTAGATTTGAATGACTTAGCCAAATTAGACATGCAATGCCTAGTATCCTTGAATGCTAAAATTAATGAGACTAGTTGGCTGTGGCATCATAGACTTGCACATATTAGCATGCATTCTCTTTCAAAATTAATTAAAAAGGAATTAGTTCTCGGTTTGCCAAAATTGAATTTTGAAAAGGATAGAATTTGTAATGCATGCCAATTAGGTAAACAAACTAGAGTTTCATTTAAATCCAAAAATACTGTTTCAACTTCTAGACCTTTAGAGCTCTTACATATGGACTTATTTGGACCAACTAGAACCACTAGTCTAGGAGGAAAACGATATGGCTTTGTAATTATAGATGATTACTCTCGTTTTACTTGGGTTTTCTTTTTGGCACACAAAAATGAAACTTTTTATATTTTCACTAAATTTCACCGAAAAGTCACTAATGAAAAAGGGTTTTCAATTCAAAATATTAGAAGTGATCATGGAACTGAATTTGAAAATCAAGACTTTGAAAATTTTTGTGATGAAAATGAAATTGGCCATAACTTCTCTGCTCCTAGGACACCCCAACAGAATGGGGTAGTTGAAAAGAAAAACAGAACCTTAGAAGAAATGGCCCGTACCATGCTTTGTGAAAGCAACCTTCCAAAATATTTTTGGGCGGAAGCAATTAACACAGCATGTTATATTTTAAATTGTGCTTTAATTAGACAATTTTTAAAGAAAACCCCCTATGAACTTTGGAAAGGAAGAAAACCAAATATTGCATATTTTCATATTTTTGGTTGCCGATGTTTTGTATTAAATAATGGCAAAGAAAAACTTGGTAAATTTGATGCAAAATCAGATGAAGCAATCTTTCTAGGTTACTCCTCCACTAGTAAAACATTTAGAGTTTTCAACAAAAAAACTTTAGTAGTTGAGAAGTCCATACATGTTGTTTTTGATGAATCTAACGATCTTCCTTCAAGAAAGAATGAGGGTGTTGATGATGCAGATCTACTAATAGAAGGTATAAAGGAGATCACTCTGAAAGATTCAGCAACTCCAGAAGACAAGGATCAAGAAGACAAACAAGATGAGAGAGGTGAAGAAATTCAAGAACAACCTCAAGGTACAAATGACCTACCCAAAGAATGGAGGTATGTTCACAACCACCCTAAGGAGTTAATTATTGATGATCCTATGCATGGGGTAAAAATCCGTTCTTCACTTAGAGATGTAGTTAATCATTGTGCTTTTGTATCTCATCTTGAACCTAAAACTTTTGAAGAAGCTGAAAATGATCATAATTGGATTAATGCAATGCAAGAGGAACTTAATCAATTTGAAAGAAATAATGTTTGGACCTTAGTATCAAGACCTAAAAATTATTCAATAATTGGCACAAAATGGGTCTTTAGAAATAAATTAGATGAGCATGGAAATGTAATTAGAAATAAAGCAAGACTGGTTGCTAAGGGATATAATCAAGAAGAAGAAATTGATTTTGATGAAACCTTTGCACCTGTTGCTAGATTAGAAGCTATTAGACTTCTACTTGCATATGCTTGCTTTATGAAATTCAAGTTATTTCAAATGGATGTTAAAAGTGTATTTTTAAATGGATATATTGCTGAAGAAGTATATGTAGAACAACCCCTTGGATTTGAAAATCATGCTTTTCCTAATCATGTCTTTAGATTAAATAAAGCTTTATATGGATTAAAACAAGCATCTAGAGCATGGTATGATAGGCTAAGCAAATTTCTACTAAATAATGATTTTTTAAGAGGTAATGTAGATACAACCCTCTTTATTAAAAGAAATCAAAATGATATGCTAGTTATACAAATTTATGTTGATGACATAATTTTTGGGTCTACTAATGAATCCCTTTGTCAAGACTTTGCTAAGCTTATGCAGGGGGAGTTCGAGATGAGCATGATGGGAGAACTCACCTTCTTCCTCGGACTTCAAATCAAACAATCAAAAGAGGGAATCTCCATCACCCAAAGCAAGTACACCAAGGAACTACTCAAAAGATTTGGAATGGAAAACTGCAAACCAATTGGCACACCAATGAGTCCCTCATGTAAGCTTGACAAGGATGATGAAGGTAAATATGTAGACTTAAAATACTATAGAGGTATGATTGGCTCATTATTATATTTGACTGCAAGTAGGCCTGATATCATGTTTAGTGTTTGTTTATGTACTAGATATCAATCTAATCCTAAAGAATCTCATTTGAATGCTGTTAAAAGAATCCTTAGATACTTAAATGGTACTCAAACACTAGGGTTATGGTACTCTAAGGACTCACAAATTGATTTATTAGGATATTCAGATGCTGATTTTGCTGGATGTAAATTAGATAGAAAAAGCACAAGTGGAACTTGCCAATTTCTTGGAGTTAACCTAATCTCATGGTTTAGCAAGAAACAAAATTTGGTGGCACTGTCTACGGCTGAGGCCGAATACATTGCAGCCGGAAGTTGTTGTGCTCAAATCTTGTGGATTAAGCAACAACTCGAAGACTTTGGAATCAAACTTAATGAAACACCAATAAGATGTGACAACACAAGTGCCATAAATCTATCTAAAAATCCAATTCAACACTCAAGATCCAAACATATTGAAATAAGACATCATTTTATAAGAGAACATGTTCAAAACAAAAATATAATTCTTGAATATGTTTGCACTGAAATTCAATTAGCTGATATCTTTACAAAGGCCCTTAGTGAGGATAAATTCTGTGAAATTAGGAGAAATCTAGGAATTCTAGATCCATATGCCTAAATTTTTCTCAATTTTCAAGAATTGATGTCAAAAATTCTTAGAGCTCAATTTCCAACATCTATCCTGGTCCCAAAAGCTCAAGTTTATCATTCTAAAAACTTATCTTTGAGCAAAATTCCTTCTCCCAAAATTTCAAATTTTTCTGGAATTTATTCATATTTTTTCTGAATTTCTGAACTTCATAAGTCGACCCCCATGAGTCGACTCAATGGCAAACTTGTTATTTCCTCAAACTTCCCACGGGCTCATTGTTTTTATAAGGGACCCTGTTCGTGAGACGACTCATCTTCTCATCTTCTTCCTTCCAAAAGCCGACTTCTCCAAATTTTTTTGCTCCAAATCCAAGGATTTAGTTTGAGGCACTTCTCCCTCCTCCTCTCCACCAAAAATCGCCACCTTGGAAAGAAATTTTCTGTGCTTTCTCTCATTGTTTGGCACGGTCGGAGCGTGCCCTAGCACTCCACCGTTCTTCCCAAATCCACTTCTTTTCTCCACCAAAATCCCTCTTCACTCTCTTGTGATCCCTCCTCCACTCATTCACGTGTTCCTCCAGGTCTCCTTGCCTGCTACTATAGTGAATATGGCTCCAAAGATGAAGCTTCCCAAAGAAGAAAGTCAATCCGTGAGCCTGAAGAAATTGTCCGAAAAAAAGGCAAGCTGCTCAGTCTTCCACTGCTCCCACTCCAGCTTCAGTATCTGCTCAAGGTCCCCCTCAATCCTCCCTAAGCCCCAGTAAGAATCCTCTTTCTGATAGAAAAGTTGAAATCGGAAAGAATATAGATTTTCGGTTCTTTGAAAAAGAGGGTTTTACATTTGCAACTAAGATTAAAAATCAAGGATGGGATTTCTACTGCCCCCTTAAGGAAGTCACCTATGTTGACCTAGTTAGAGAATTCTACCAGAACCTACATTATGGAAATGGGTCAGTGACTTCAACAGTCAAGGGAATTGATATCTGCTTGGATTCTAGGATATTGAGAGAAATACTTCAGTTGCCTAGTGAAGGTTACTCATATATGGAACTCCCAGTAAAAGAAGAGGGGATCAAAATTATTTTAGGAGAAACTTATTCAGGGAGTTTAAACAAATTGGAAGCAAAGATTTTGTCCATTGAGATGAGGATCCTGCATCAGATGGTAACAAAGCTCTTCTTTCCTAGGAGTGGTAGGCATGACTTACTTTCCAGCAGAGATGTATGTATCATGTTTCATGTCATCACTCAGACCCCTCTGAACCTCCCTGCACTTATGATAGAGGCCATGAGAGAAACATTGAACAGATCCAAGGCACACTTGCCTTATGGTATGGCCCTTACTAGAGTATTTAGGAGGTTTGAAATTAGCTGTGAGGGGGAGGCTGCTACTAAGCTCTCTCATGTGGACACTTTCAACCAACACACCCTGCACCGAATGGGATTTACAAAGACTGATGGTGGTTAGATCAAGGGATCTGAGGAGAGAACTGAAGAGAGAACTGAAGATAGAGCTGAAGACAGAACTGAAGACAGAGCTGAAGAAGAAGGTCCATCATCTCCTATCCATGACTTCAGGGCAGCATCACCAAATATCCAGTTCATTCCTGATACAGAGGCTGGCCCTTCAGAGTTCACTAGGATGCCCACACCAGTGTATCAGCCAGAGAGCAGAGCACCTCAATCAGAGTTCAGACTGGCTGACGATCAGATCGAGTAGATATCACAGCATGTGGCTTCTTTGCTGTCTAGTCAGTGGAGCAGTACTTCTTTTGCACCAAGAGCCACTTCTTCTGATCAGACCATTACTCCCCACATCTCCACTGTGTTTCAGATGATATCAGATCAGTCCATCCGGATCCAGCAGCTTGAGGACACAGTCTGGAGACTGACTGGCAGAGTTCTTGACTTGCAGGGGCAAGTCCTTGCTTTGGCCCATCCCAAGCCACAGGAGTCAACTATTGAGGTCACAGACCTCACTGCAGAGGCTGGCAGGCTCAGAGGAGCACTAGAAGGTGGATATGAGTTACTGAGGAAAGAGATCCGAGGATCGAGTGAGCATGCTACCACTCAGTTCACTGCTCTACTACAGTCAGTTTTCAGAGCACTGAACGTACTTGATTCCATCAGACTCACCCTTTCTGTTCAGTCCTTAGCATCTCAGCGTACTCAGCTTCCCAGTTCATCTCGCTCTCCTGCTCGTGCCAGAGGCAGACGGGGTAGAGGACGCACTTCTGATCCATCAGCTTCTCATCTCATATCTGATGACTCCGATCCTTGACTTATCTTGATCATTACTAGATCCTAGGTGTTAGTGTCTTGTTCTAGGATCTGTATTTTGGGGCCATGTATTGACAATTAGCTGGTTGACTTTTATAATATAAACTATGTATTGAAACAATTATGGTTTTAATGGAATCATCTTTTACTTATATTTCTACCTTTTGTAATGATGTCGATCATATTTTGGTTATGTATATTCTCCTTGCTGAAATATTGTCTTCTCTTTGTTGTTGTTTGCTGTTGATAATTGCTATATTAAGGGGGAGCAAACATCTGTGATAAACTCTAAAGGGGAGAAATTAAAGAATGTTTCAGAAAAAGGAAGAGTTAACCATGTTTGATGATGTCAAAAAGGGGGAGAAATTAAACAAAAATTGGAGAAATTAAACAAAAATTTGAGAAATTAAACAAAAAAAAATTGAGAAATTTGGTATCAGACAGAAATTAAACAAAAAGCCATCCATCAAAAGCAAAACCATAAATTATGAGCAATTAAAGAAAAAGCAATCAAAACTATAAATTATGAGAAATTAATGAATGAATTGAAAATTTAAAGAACAATATCAAAAGTACAATGCTAAGTACAATGCAAATAAGTAACTTTTAAATTACTTCTTTAAATATGCTCTGATATACTTAAAAATTCCAACTTGCTCTGATACATCTTTTGAAATTTTATTTACCTTGATACATCTTAAGAAATTTAACTTACTCTGATACATCTTAAAATTTTTTTTAACTTGCTCTGATACATTGTAAAATTTTCTCTGATAACATTGTAAAATTGTTTTTCTTGCTCCGATACATTGCAAAATTTATTTTTCTCTTGCTCTGATACATCTTAAACTCAAAATGATCTAATACACTTTTCAAATCAACTCTTAAACATGCTTTGGCACACATAATTATTTGATGTATCAAAAGCAATTAAAGCACATAATTATTTTTGCTCTAATGCTAAAACTAAAATCAAATAAAGAATGAGCAAATTTTCAAAATACAGCTTAATCTGATAACAAAAACAAGTTTTTCGCTCTAACACCAAAATCACATAATCCAATGAGCATATTTTCAAATCTTTAAGAAAATGGACAAACTATTTTTGTATATGACCATTTATATCACATGCCAAAAGAATCATACTCTTTTCAAGCATATACACCTATAATACATTCTTTTGAAATTATTGTTTCACATAAATGCTTTTGTTCAAATATTTTGTCATCATCAAAAAGGAGGAGATTGTTGCTCCTAGATTGATTTTGATGATTACAAAGCAGATTGAAGGGATACAAATAATTTTAAATTGAAAAAGTCCTTATGCTCTTCAAGGGCAAAATTATAATTTTACTAAAATTCTGATTTGATAGCATCATTTGGTAGAACAAATGATTTGTAATCTATTGGTGAAAATTTCATTATTTTTGGACTTATATTTTTGAAGTTATGAAGGTTTGAAGTGCATGAGTCGACTCATGAGTCAACTCATGGCACTATGAGCTGATTGGCACGCAAAAATTTCCCTTGACACGCTGGATTTTTGACTTGGCACGACCTGTGAGTCGACTCATGAGTCGACCCACAAGGCATGAGTCGACTCATGAGTCGACCTCTGCTGATTTGGGCCAAAAAAAATTCAGAAATCAAAGTTTCTGGCTAATGCAACAGAAGTCGACTCATGAGTCGACTCCTGAAGCATGAGTCGACTCATGAGTCGACCCCTGCAACGAAAAATATCCGCAACGGCTAGTTTTTTGCCCGTTTTAATTGCCTTTTATGCTTCCTAAAAATGCTCTAACGGCTCTTTTTCTGCCTAATATGTTTTCTCTTGTTTCTTAAGGCTATAAAAGGTTTCAAATGGTGAAAGAAATAGCAGAGATCAAACATATATACAAAAGGATCCAAAATCTACACGAGAAAGTCTGAGATCAACGAAATACCCAAAAGAAAAAGAGAGAGGATCCACAATATACAAGAGAGATTGTGAAAGAGAAAAGCAAGAGCATTCAAAGAGAGGATTTTTCAAGCCTATTGTTCAACCTTGATCAAGAGATCTTTCAAAGCCTTCAAGAAGTTCTCAATCAAAGATCATCTTCTTCTCAAGCGTTCATTCAAGCGTTCATCCACCTTGAGAAAATCCAAAAAGAAAATTCTTCATTTGAGTAAAGTGTTTTTATTGTTATATTCGCTCATTTAAGGAGCTATTCTTGTACTTATTTATGCTCTAAACTGTCTTACTCTTTGTGAGTAATTGTTCTTGTTTTTGGAGGATTTCCAAAATAAGGGAAGGTTGATCCGAACCTGAAATCGGAGTGTTTTGGGTTGACTTGTACCCGGAAAATAAGTAGACTAGTTTGGGATAGCTAGTGTCGGAGTTTCCGACGTTTGTATTCGGGTTGAATACAAGTATAGTGGATTAGAATTCCCAAGTAGGAGCTTGGGGAGTGGATGTAGGTGCAAGGTTGGCACCGAACCACTATAAATCCTTGTGTTTGTGGTGTGCTTTCTTGTTTCTCTTTATTTCTTTATTATATCCTTGCGTTCTTGCTTTAGGTAATTAATCTTGAATTAACGTCTTTGTTCTCATTCATCATAAGTAATTAATTAAGCCTAAAATTTTTAGAAACTCAATTCACCCCCCCTCTTGGGTTGCATAGCTGGGCAACATGTACTCTTACATCTTACTTGCATGCCACACCAGTATCTCCATACCATTTGATTATGAGGACAACCAACGCGTATGACACACAACGACCTATACTTGATATCGCTATTGTCCTTGTAATAGCGTATCGTTTGGTCATGAACTAGTTTAAGGACTACGCAATAAATCCTCCTTTATCAATCAAAGTAGTTCTAAAAACTTCATCACAACATAAGAGTTCATTAAAAGATGTAATCTTACGATGAAAAATATCAAATAATTTTTATTATTTATTAATTCATATACATTTATAATTAGCACAATCGTCAAACGATTGGCTTTAGGACATAATTTTCAATATTTTTTTAAAAATCAAATGATTTGATTGTCTCATCAAAATGATGGTTCTAACTCTGAGAAGCTTACTTTAATCCATATATGGACCTTTGTAGCTTGCAAACTCTATGATCACCATCACCGGATATGAAATCAATAGGCTGCTCCATATAGATATCTTCTTCAAGATATCCATTTAGGAAAGCAGTTTTCACATCCATCTGCCAGATTTTATAATCATAATAAGCTGCAATAGTAAGTAGAGTGCGGATGAATTTCAGCATGACTACGAGCGAAAAGATTTTTTGATAGTCAATGCCCTCGCGCTGACTATAATCTTTAGCCACAAGCCTAGCTTTATAGATCTCTACCTTACCATTGGCACCTATTTTTCTTTTATAGATCTATTTGCACCCAATGGATATAATACTCTCAAGTGGATCCACTAAGGTCCAGACTTGATTCGAGTGCATTGAGTCAATTTCTAACTTCATCATATCTAGTCATTTTTCGAAATCGATGTCAGACATCTTCTCGTCAAAGGTATTAGGATCATCAGTATGACCCCTATCTTCGATAAGGAATATTTTTTTTACTTCCTCCGTAAGCATACCCATGTACTATTTAGAAGGTTGGAAGATCCTGCTAGATCTACGAGGTGGTAGAGAAACATCAACTACTAGCTCATGGACTATGGATTCCTGAGGATCTATAGCTTTTGGCTCTTCAGAGACTTTCTCTTTGAGCTCCACTAACCTCCCACTGCTGCCATCCTGGATAAACTATTTTTTTAGAAATATAATGTTTCGACTCATAATCATATTATGATCTTGTGAAAAGTAGAAGTAGTATCCCATGGATTCTTTTGAATACCCTATATATCGAACTATAATAGATCTATCCTCCAACTTATCCGCCATCTGTCTCTTGACAAAAGCCAGACATCTCCAAGTCTTGAGATAACCCAGACTCGACTTCTCACCAAATCATATCTCATATGGCGTCGTAGGAATGAACTTTGATAGAACCCTATTCAACAAGTGAATGATAGTTAACAAGGTATGTCTCCAAAGAAATAAGGATAGATCAGTGAAGCTCATCATGGACCTGACCATATCCAATAGGGTCCTGTTCCTTCTTTCGGATACCCAGTTGAGCTGAGGTGTTCCAGGAGGGGTCCATTGAGAGATTATGCTGTTGTCCTTAAGATATTATAAAAATTTTCGACTAAGGTATTCACCTCCTCGATTAGATCGAAGAACTTTAACAGATTTGTCTGTCTGCTTTTCTATTTTATGCCTGAATTCTTTAAACTTTTTAAAGACCTCAGACTTGTGTTTCATGAGATACACATATCTATACTTAGACAGATTATCGATAAAGGTAATAAAATAGGTATAACCACCTATAGCCTACACATTAAATGGCCCACACATGTCGGTGTGTACCAAGATAAGTACCTCAGTAGCCCTTTCTCCATATCTTACAAAGGATAACTTGGTCATTTTTTTTCGAAGGTAAGATTCACAAGTTGGATACGACTCTGAGTTAAGAGAGCCAAGGATCTCATCCTTTTTCAGTCTATTTATCCTGTCCTCTCCAATATGGCCTAATCTACGGTGCCACAAGTACTTCTGATTAATTTTATCTCTGGATCTTTTTTGGCCTACGGTACTCACTATTTGTTCGTTTAGGTTTACATTTGCATCAACATGCAAGTGATAAAGACTGTCAATTAAAAGACCTCGTGCAGCCAATTTATTTCGTAAATACATGGAATAAAAGTCTTTATTGAAACTAATTTCAAAATCTTCCTGTGCTAGTACAAATATGGAAATCAAATTCCAACTAGCTACAGGAACATAATAACAGTCCTTTAAATCTAATATAACACCAGATAGTAATCGAAGAAGATAAGTGCCAACGATCTCTGCAACAACCTTTGCTCCATTGCCGACCTAAAGGATCATGTCACCTTCCCTCAACCTCTTACTTTCTATCAGACCCTGCATTGAGATACATATATGAGCACTCGAGCCAGAGTCTAATACCCAACTAGAAGTAGAAGAAACTGTAAAGTTAGATTCTATTATGAGCATACCTTCGGAAGGTTATCATCCTTTTTGATCTTTAGGCTCTTTAGATATTTTGGATAGTTCCTCCTCCAGTGGCCTTCAGCATGATAGTGGAAACACTTTTCTTTTGCCTCAGTCACCTCTGAACCATCCTTCTTCGGCTTGCTCTCTTTCTTCTACTTCTTCACGGATTTAACTTTCTTCTTTCCAGTAGACTTTCTCTTGGAAGAAGAAGTTCGCTCTGCAGTGAGAACAGTGCCCCTTGAACTCTTTAAGGTACTCTCCATAGTGACCAACATGTTGACGAGTTCGAGAATAGTGCAATCAAGTTTGTTCATATGAAAATTCATAATGAATTGACTATATAAACTGGTAAGAGATTGAAGGATCAGATCCATCTGCAATTCCTTTTGCATATCTAGTCCGACCTTTTCAAGCTCCTCAATATCCTTGATCACTGCCATACAGTGCTCATAGACAGACTGCCCCTTGCGCATCTTCAGATTGAAGAGTCTTTTGGATACTTTGAAGTATGCAATACAGCTCTGCTCACCATACAACTCTTATAGATGAGTGATCATAGCCCGGACAGTGGGCATATGCTCATGCTGGCTTTGCAACTTGTTTGACATAGATACCAGCACAGAGCACTTGATCCGACTATCTTCATTCGTCCACTTCTTAAAAGTAGCTCTTTGCTCAGTAGTAAGATGGTTTGGTAGCACTATGGGATTCTGATCGAGGATATAGCTTAACTTTTTTGAGGTCAAAATAATTTTGAGATTTTTAAGCCAGTCTTTGAAATTATTTTCGATCAAACGACTGATTTCAAGGATGTGGGCCAGAGGGCTTGAGGCTGACATGATGGTTTAACTGCGAGAGTAGAGATTCAAGTTAGACTTTTATACTTAATATTTATATTTACTTCTAGAAATTTTAAGATGCAAATAATGACTCCCACTAATTTATTAGATCCCTTCACTCTCTAGGAAGAAAATGAAAATCCTAACACAATAAAAGATTCCTAATGAGTGCTGCGGTCTCACCGATGACATGCACCTCACCTAACAGTTATTGGTAACATGCACATCGATGAGTAGGCAACTCTTTACTCAAATACTTTTCTAAGCATATTATAGTGACTTAGTCTCTAAGTCATGTGAGCTCACCTAACAGTTATTGTCCACACTTCTTAGTTAAGCCCGACCTACTGTTCACAAGCAGGTGCAAGGCTGTCATTGGATCTCTCACCTAACAGTTATCGGGCTCAACCCTATCCTTATCCTGGAGCAACCCTGGAGTAGTTGCATGTTCTCGATACAATTGAACTACTGTAACCAGTCGAGAACAATCAACATCAGTAGTACATCCACACATCTACAACAATGGAAGACCTATGGACTTAATATTTGTGGAGAGATTTAGATTTATATCTCATCTAATCAGTCATCATATGATCGATCTAACTGGCATGGGATAAACCAATCCACTAAGCAACCTAATTCAAGACCCAATCTTTCAAATTGATCAGATAAGTGGAGATTGATGGGGTCCCCCCATTACCTTCCTTAGACACCAATAAATTGATCAAGTTGACTAATAGAATGAATTAAATAACCATATCTCATTAACTTATTTTAGACATTAATAAGTCGATTGATCAGAATTGATTAGCTCAAGTGAATCGGACTCAAACCAATAAGCCAAATTAGGTTCTTGATTAATGAATTCTATATATGAGATTCAATCAATTTGATCAACAATAATTGTATAATCATTAACTTAATTGATCTAACTTTTATCAATATTTGACTTGATTAGATCAATTACTTAATCGAATTAGACCCATATGACTTAAATCAAAAATCTTAAATGTAATCCTATTACATGACCTAATTAATAATTTTTCCATGACCAAAATTCTCATGCACAAACATAAATTTTAGATTCTAAAATCATATTTTAGATCTAAATTTTTTGTATAAAAATAAATTTTAAAGTATAAAAATAATTTTTAGATTTTAACATACAAACATATATCATATATATGCATGTAAAATCAGATCTAAACAAAATTTCAGATCTAAGCATGATATTATATATCTCATATACTAATCATGGATCAGATTAAAAATAAATTTATGATCTAAATATACAATCATATATCACATCAAAATTCAGATCATATAAATTTTAGGTTTTATGCATACATCTATGTATGAACATAAACTAAAACTCTTTCTAGATCAAAATTCAGATCTATGCATGCAATTACATATCAACTATATATTCTAAAATTAAAACTAAAATCAAATTCTAGATTTGAAGATCCATCTATACTCTCATGTATCAAGAAAAAATCTAATTTTGAAATCTTTTCAAAATATGTATATCAAAATTCAGTATATGAAAATCCGTAGCTCTGATATCACTGTTGGAATTCGGAGTTTGGTACATGCATATGTATTTTAAAAATTTTATTTTTTAAATACTATAGTGAAGATCAAGATTAAAATATTTTTAATCTAAATTATACATGCATGAAAATATAAAATTATATGGATCTATTTTATATGCTGAAATTGATGTATGCTGAAATTCAGATTGTGATCAAATCAGATACCTGTTTCACAATCTTTTTCTTCAAATCTGGATCTGAAAAAAAAAAGATTCTTTCTTAGCTACACAAGTATTTACCCTCTATGAGTATCTACTTAAGATCAACCTGGAACAATCCTCTTTAATTTGAATTTTTCTTCTCAAAAAATTCAGCTTGCTGAATCTGAACGAAGTCTAGATCGCGATCAACTCTTGATTTCTTTTCTTGATCTTCTTTTTCTCCTCTTCTTTAGCCTTTCTCCTTTGTTGCCCAGCTATGCAACCCAAGAGGGGGGGTGAATTGGGTTTCTAAAAATTTTAAGCCCAACAGATAACTTATGAAGAACAAAATAATGGCTTTAAATCAATATTAATTAACTAAAGCAGTATTGCAAGGATATAATAAAGAAATAAGATAAAGCGATAAAGCACACCACAAACACAAGGATTTATAGTGGTTCGGTGCTAACCTTGCACCTACGTCCACTCCCCAAGATCCCACTTGGGAATTTTAATCCACTATCCTTTGTATTCAACCCGAATACAAAATGTCGGAAACTCCGACACTAGCTATCCCAAGCTAGAATACAGGACGTCGGAAACTCCGACCCTAGCTATCCCAAGCTAGAACACTTGTTTCCCGGGTACAAGCCAACCCAAAACACTCCGATTTCAGGTTCGGATCAACCTTTCCTTGTTTTGGAAATCCTCCAAAAACAAGAGCAAAAACTCACAAAGAGTAAGAATATTTAGAGCACAGATGAATACAAAAACAGCTCCTTAAATGAGCAAATATAACAATAAAAACTTTACTCAAATAAAGAACCCCTTTTTCAGATTTTCTCAAGATGAATGAACGGTTGAACGCTTGAGAAGAGGTTGATTGTTGATTGAAGATCTCTTGAAAGCTTTGAACGATCTCTAGATCAAGGTTGAAACGATAGGCGTGAAGAATTCTCTCCTTGAAAGATCTTCCTTTTCTCTTTCACAATCTCTCTGGTATATTGTGGATCCTCTCTCTTTTTCTCTATGGATATTTCGTTGATCTCAGGCTTTTTCTTGCAAATTTCGGATCCTCTCTTCTGTTCTTCTCTTTTTCCTCTCTTTTCTTCTGCATTTGATTTCACGTTTGATCCGCTATTTAATCTGCAATTTCTTTCATCATTTAAAGCATTTTGTAGCATTAGAAGCAAGAGAAAACAATTTAGGCAGATAAAGAGCCGTTAGAGGATTTTTAGGAAGCATAAATGGCAATTGAAACGGGCAAAAAAATAGCCGTTGCTGACATTTCCCGTCGCAGGGGTCGACTCATGAGTCGACTCATGCTTCAGGAGTCGACTCATGAGTCGACTTCTGTTGCAACAGACCAGAAGATCTGATTTCTGAATTTTTCGGCTCAAATCAGCAGGGGTCGACTCATGAGTCGACTCATGCCTTGTGGGTCGACTCATGAGTCGACTCACAGGTCGTGCCAAGCCAAAAAATCCAGCGTGCCATGGGAATTTTTTCGTGCCATTCAGCTCATAGTGCCATGAGTTGACTCATGAGTCGACTCATGCACTTCAAACCTTCATAACTTCAGAAATATTAGTCCAAACACAATGAAATTTTCACCAATAGATTTCAAATCATTTGTTCTACCAAATGATATTATCAAATCAGGATTTTAGCAAAATTACGATTTTGCCCTTGAAGAGCATAAGGACTTTTTCAATTGTTTGTATCCCTTCAATCTGCTTTGTAATCATCAAAATCAATCTAGGAGCAACAATCTCCCCCTTTTTGATGATGACAAAACATATGAACAAAAATATTTATGTTAATGCATTAATTTCAAAAGAATCCATTATGGGTGTATATGCTTGAAAAGAGTATGATTCTTTTGGCATGTAATATAAATGCAAAAATAGTTTGTCCATTTTCTTAAAGATTTGAAAAGGGTATTAGATCATTTTGAGTTCAAGATATTTCAGAGCAAGAGAAGATAAATAACTTTTTCTATGTATCAGAGCAAAAATAATTTTTACAATGATATCAGAAAAGATTTTATAATGTATCAGAGCAAGAAAATTTTAATGTATCAGAGAAAATTTCATACAGTATTAGAGCAAATGTTATAATATTTTAGAGAAACCTTCACACTGTATCGGATCAAATGTTATCATGTATCAGATCAAGTTGAAAGAAATTGTAGGATGAATCAGAGTAAAACAAATTTCTTATTGATGTCTCAAGGTGAGTAAAATTTCAAAAGCAAGTTTGAATATCAGAGCATATATATAAAAAATACTTATTTGCATTGTACTCATGATTTTGCTTTTGATGGATTAAAGTTCTGTCTGATACCAAATTTCTCTGTCTGATACCAAATTTCGATACCAAAATTTCTCAAAGTTTTGTTTAATCTTTCAATCCTTGTTTTTGTCTAATTTCTCCAATATTTGTTTAATTTCTTCAATATTTGTTTTAATTTAATTTCTCCCCCTTTTTCTCATAATTTAGGGTTTTGCTTTTTGTCTAATTTCAATTTTTGTTTAATTTTAATTTCTCCCCCTTTTTGACATCATCAAACATAGTTAACTCTTTCTTTTCCTTTTCTGAAAATATTCTTTAATTTCTTCCTCTTTAGAGTTTTTCACAGATGTTTGCTCCCCCTTAATATAGCAATTATCAATAGCAAACACAATAAGGAGAAGATAATATTTCAACAGATGTATCAGAGATTGAAATATAACCAAAATATAATCATTACAAAGAGGTAGAAATATAGGTAAAAGATGATTCCATTAAAATCATAATTGTTTCAATACATAGAATTCAACCAGCTAAATGTCAATACATGGCCCCAAGGTATAGATCCTAGAACAAGATACTAACTCCTAAGATCTAGATAAGTCAATGATCAGAGTCATCAGATATAGGGTGAGGAGATGATGGATCAGAAGTGCGTCCTCTACCCCGTCTGCCTCTGCCACGAGCAGGAGAACGAGATGAACTGGGTGGCTGAGAACGCTGAGATGCTAGGGACTGAACAGAAAGGGTGAGTCTAATAGAATCAAGGACGTTCAGTGCTCTGGAAACAGATTGAAGTAGAGCAGTGAACTGGGTGGTAGCATGCTCACTCGATCCTCTGATCTCTTTCCTCAGTAGCTCATATCCACCTTCTAGTGCTCCTCTGAGCCTTCCAGCCTCTGCAGTGAGGTCTGTGACCTCAATGGTAGACTCCTGAGGCTGGGGATGGGCCAATGCAAGGACTTGCCCCTGCAAGTCAAGAACTCTGCCAGTAAGTCTCCAGACTGTATCCTCAAGCTGCTGTATCCTGACGGACTGATCTGAAATCATCTGAAATATAGTGGAGATGTGGGGAGTAATGGTCTGATCAGAAGAAGTAGCTCCAGGTGCAAAAGAAGTACTACTCCACTGGCTAGACAACAAAGAAGCCACACGCTGAGATATATGCTCGATCTGATCGTCAGCCAGTCTGAACTCTGAATGAGGTGCTCTGCTCTCTGGCTGATACACTGGTGTGGGCATCCTAGTAAACTCAGAAGGGCCAGCCTCAGTATCATGAATGAACTGGGTATCTGGTGAAGCTGCCCTAAAATCATGTACAGGAGAAGTTGGACCTTCTTCTTCTACTCTGCCTTCAGTTCTGTCTTCAGCTCTTTCCTCAGCTCTCTCCTCAGCTCTTTCTTCAGAGCCCTTGATCCAACCACCGACAGTCTTTGTAATTCCCATTCGGTGCAGGCTGTGTTGGTTGAAAGTGTCCACATGTGAGAGCTTGGTAGGTGTCTCCCCTTCACAGCTAACTCCAAACCTCCTAAAAACTCTAGTAAGGGCCATACCATAAGGCAAGTGTGCCTTGGATCTGTTCAAAGTTTCTCTCATGGCCTCTATCATAAGTGTAGGGAGGTTTAAGGGGGTCTGAGTGATGAAACATGACACATACATCTCTGCCAGATAGTAAGTCATGTCTACCACTCCTAGGAAAGAATAGTTTTGTCACAATCTGATGCAGGACCCTCATCTCAATGGACAGTAGCTTTGCTTCCAATTTGTTTAAACTTCCTGAAAAATCTTCTCCTAAGATAATTCTGATCCCTTCTTCTTTAATTGGGAGTTCCATATATGAGTATCCTTCACTAGGCAACTGAAGTATCTCTCCCAATATCCTAGAATCCAAACAGATGTCAATCTCCTTTACAGTTGAAGTCACAGACCCGTTTCCATAATTTAGGTTCTGGTAGAACTCTCTGACTAGATCAACATAGGTGACTTCCTTAAGAGAGCAATAAAGTTCCCATCCTTGATTTTTGATCTTGGTAGCAAAAGTAAAGCCTTCTTTCTCAAAGAACCGAAAATCTATATTTTTCCCGGTTTCTACTTTTCTATCAGAAAGAAGATTTACACTGGGGCTTATGGAGGGTTGAGAGGGACCTTGAGCAGGTACTGAAACTGGATTGGGAACAGTGGAAGACTGAGCATGCCTTTTCTTTCGGACAATTTCCTCAGGCTCTCGGATTGATTTCCTTCTTTGGGGAAGTTTCATCTTTGGAGCCATATCCAATAAGGTAGCAGACAAGAAGACTTGAATTCAGTGGAGGAGGGATCACTAAAGAGTAAAGAAGAATTTTGGTGGAGAAAAGAAGTGGATTTTGAATGAACGGTGAAGTTCTAGGGCACGTTCCACCCGCGCCAAACACTGCGAGAAAGCACAGAAAAATCCTTTTCAAGGAGGCGATTTTTGGTGGAGAGAAGGAGGGAGAATTGCCTCGAAATTAATCTTTGGATTTGGAGCAAAACAGAAGTTTGGAGAGGACGGCTTTCGGAAGGAAGACGACGAGAAGATGAGTCGTCTCATAAACAGGTTTCCCGTTTTAAAAACAATGAACCCGATGGAAGTTGGTGGGATTAACAAGTTTGCCATTGAGTCGACTCATGGGGGTCGACTCATGAAGTTCAGAAAATCAGGAAAAATACAAATAAATTCCAGAAAAATTCAAAATTTTGGGAGAATGAATTTTGCTCAATGATAAGTTTTTAGAGTGATAAAACTGAGCTTTTGGAACTAGGATAGATGTTGAAAATTGAGCTCTAAGAGTTTTTGACATCTATTCTTTGGAAATTGAGAAATTTCAGATAAATGGATCTAGAATTCCTAGATTTCTCCTAATTTCACAGAATCTTTCCTCACTAAGGGCCTTTGTAAAGATATCAGCTAATTGATTTTCAGTGCAAACATATTCAAGAATTATATTTTTGTTTTGAACATGTTCTCTTATAAAATGATGTCTTATTTCAATATGTTTAGATCTTGAATGTTGTATTGGATTTTTAGATAGATTTATAGCACTTGTATTATCACATTTTATTGGTGTTTCATTAAGTTTGATTCCAAAATCTTCGAGTTGTTGCTTAATCCACAAGATTTGAGCACAACAACTTCCGGCTGCAATGTATTCGGCCTCAGCCGTAGACAGTGCCACCGAATTTTGTTTCTTGCTAAACCATGAGATTAGGTTAACTCCAAGAAATTGGCAAGTTCCACTTGTGCTTTTTCTATCTAATTTACATCCAGCAAAATCAGCATCAGAATATCCTAACAAATTAATTTGTGAGTCCTTAGAGTACCATAACCCTATAGTTTGTGTACCATTTAAGTATCTAAGGATTCTTTTAACAGCATTCAAATGAGATTCCTTAGGATTAGATTGATATCTTGCACATAAGCAAACACTAAACATGATATCAGGCCTACTTGCAGTTAAATATAATAATGAGCCAATCATACCTCTATAGTATTTTAAGTCTACGCTTTTACCTTCATCATCCTTGTCAAGCTTACATGAGGGACTCATTGGTGTGCCAATTGGTTTGCAGTTCTCCATTCCAAATCTTTTGAGTAGTTCCTTGGTGTACTTGCTTTGGGTGATGGAGATTCCCTCTTTTGATTGTTTGATTTGGAGTCCGAGGAAGAAGGTGAGTTCTCCCATCATGCTCATCTCGAACTCTCCCTGCATAAGCTTAGCAAAGTCTTGACAAAGGGATTCATTAGTAGACCCAAAAATTATGTCATCAACATAAATTTGTATAATTAGCATATCATTTTGGTTTCTTTTAATAAATAGAGTTGTATCCACATTGCCTCTTGAGAAACCATTATTTAGTAGAAATTTGCTTAGCCTTTCATACCATGCTCTAGGTGCTTGTTTTAGACCATATAAAGCTTTATTTAATCTAAAGACATGATTGGGAAAAGCATGATTTTCAAATCCAGGGGGTTGTTCTACATATACTTCTTCAGAAATATATCCATTTAAAAATGCACTTTTAACATCCATTTGAAATAGTTTGAATTTCATAAAGCAAGCATAAGCAAGTAGAAGTCTAATGGCTTCTAATCTAGCAATAGGTGCAAAGGTTTCATCAAAATCAATTCCTTCTTCTTGATTATATCCCTTAGCAACCAGTCTTGCTTTATTTCTAATTACATTTCCATGCTCATCTAATTTGTTTCTAAAGACCCATTTTGTGCCAATTATTGAATAATCTTTAGGTCTTTTCACTAAGGTCCAAACATTATTTCTTTCAAATTGACTGAGTTCTTCTTGCATAACATTAATCCAGTTATGATCATTTTCAGCTTCTTCAAAAGTTTTAGGTTCAAGTTGAGATACAAAAGCACAATGATTAAGTACATCTCTAAGTGAAGAACGTGTTTTTACCCCATGCATAGGATCTCCGATAATTAATTCCTTAGGGTGGTTGTGAACATACCTCCATTCCTTGGGTAAGTCATTTGTACCTTGAGGTTGTTCTTGAATTTCTTCACCTTTCTCATTTTGTTCATCTTCTTGATCCTTGTCTTCTGGAGTTGCTGAATCTTTTAGAGTGATCTCCTTCATACCTTCTATTAGTGGATCTGCATCATCAACACCCTTATTCTTCCTTGAAGGAAGATCATTAGATTCATCAAAGACAACATGTATGGACTCCTCAACTACTAAGTTCTTTTGTTGAACACTCTAAATGCTTTACTAGTGGAGGAGTAACCTAGAAGGATTGCTTCATCTGATTTTGCATCAAATTTACCAAGTTTTTCTTTGCCATTATTTAATACAAAACATCGGCAACCAAAAACATGAAAATAGGCAATATTTGGTTTTCTTCCTTTCCAAAGTTCATAGGGGGTTTTCTTTAAAAATTGTCTTATTAAAGCACGATTTAAAATGTAACATGCTGTGTTAATAGCTTCCGCCCAAAAATATTTTGGAAGGTTGCTTTCACAGAGCATGGTACGGGCCATTTCTTCTAAGGTTCTATTTTTCCTTTCAACTACCCCATTTTGTTGGGGTGTCCTAGGAGCAGAGAAGTTGTGGCCAATTCCATTTTCATCGCAAAAATTTTCAAAGTCATGATTTTCAAATTCTGTTCCATGATCACTTCTAATATTTTGAATTGAAAACCCTTTTTCATTAGTGACTTTTCGATGAAATTTCGTGAAAATTTGAAAAGTTTCATTTTTGAGAGCTAAAAAGAAAACCCAAGTAAAACGAGAGTAATCATCAATTATTACAAATCCATATCGTTTTCCTCCTAGACTAGTGGTTTTAGTTGGTCCAAATAAATCCATATGTAAGAGCTCTAAAGGTCTAGAAGTTGAAATAGTGTTTTTGGATTTAAATGATATTCTAGTTTGTTTACCTAATTGGCATGCATCACAAATTCTATCCTTTTCAAAATTTAATTTTGGCAAACCGAGAACTAAATCCTTTTTGATTAATTTTGAAAGAGAATGCATGCTAATATGTGCAAGTCTACGATGCCACAGCCAACTAGTCTCATTTATTTTAGCATTTAAGGAAACTAGGCATTGCATGTCTAATTTAGTTAAATCATTCAAGTCTACCATATAAACATTGCCATGCCTATGTCCTATAAATTTAATGCCATCGTTAATAGGACTCGTCACAATGCATACAGATGATTCAAAACTTACTTTATACCCTTTATCACAGAATTGACTAATGCTAAGTAAGTTATGCTTTAAACCTTTAACAAGTAAAACATTCTCAATGTATTTGGAGGGAGTGATACCAATGTTACCTATCCCGATGATCTTTCCTTTGCCATTATCTCCAAAGGTGACCATCCCTCCATCCTTAGCATCAAGCGTGATGAATTGTGATTCATCACCAGTCATGTGTCTCGAGCATCCGCTGTCAAGATACCATTTCCTGTTTCCTTCTTGGGATGCTAGACACACCTGCAAGCACAGATCAAGTTTCTGTCTTAGGTACCCAAGCTTTCTTGGGTCCTTTCAGGTTAGTCAGAATGGTTCCTTTTGGAACCCATATTTTCTTTGTGTTTGCATATTTGTTAATAAGACATGTGTATGATTTATGTCCTATTCTTCCACATTTAAAACAAGTAATATTTGTAGGCTTTTTGCTTGAATAATTTGCATAAATATCCTTCAAAAATTTTTGTTTCTTCAGGGGTTTATAACCAAGTCCAGCCTTATCATATATAGCTTTCTGATTATCAAGGATCATATTTAGCTTGTTTGAACTTAAGGTG
Source organism: Elaeis guineensis (assembly GCF_000442705.2). Taxonomy (NCBI): domain Eukaryota; kingdom Viridiplantae; phylum Streptophyta; class Magnoliopsida; order Arecales; family Arecaceae; genus Elaeis; species Elaeis guineensis. Next base: position 25,496,648 of record NC_025995.2, read on the forward strand.
AACTTATCTACTATAGATTTCAGCCTGTTAATTTCATCCTTAAAGTTTTGATTTTCTTGAATCAATGTGAATTTTTCAATTGAAAGAATTTCAGCTTGTTTCACTAAGGACTGATTTTTCAATTTCAGCTCTTTGTTTTTCTTCCCTAGTTTCTTTAATTCATCAATTGAATCATAGAAAGCTTCATGCAATTCTTCAAAAGTAAATTCACTAGTGGATTCAGAAGTTACCTCATTTTCATGTGCCATCAGGCACAGATTGGCTTGTTCGGTTGAGGTTTCCTCGTCGGAGCTTGAGTCATCACTCGCACTCCAGGTCGCCATCATTGCCTTCTTTTTGAATTTCTTTGGACCTTTCTTCAATTGAGGACATTCGGATCTGAAATGTCCTGGCTTCTTGCACTCGTAGCATATAGGGGTTTGATCTTTCTCCTTTTCTATGCTTTGATCCCCTTTTGTAAATTTCTTTCTCATCCCCTGTTTCCTTTTTCTTAGAAACTTCTTGAATTTCCGGGTGATGAGAGCCATCTCCTCATCCTGATCTTCATCTTCAGAGTCATCTGTTTCATAATCAGGTGAAGTTGTGGATTTGAGGGCAATGGTTCTTTTCTTTTTGATTTCATCCTCTTGATGTTGCATCATGCTAAGTTCATGAGTCATCAAGGATCCAAGAAGCTCTTCTAGAGGTAGAGTGTTCAAGTCCTTTGCTTCTTGGATGGCAGTCACCTTGGCTTCCCAAGTTCTTGGCAGTGACCTGAGAATCTTCCTTACAAGTTCACTGTTAGTATAAGATTTGCCAAGACTCTTTAAACCATTGATTATATCAGTAAAACGAGTAAACATAGCAGTTATGGACTCATCATGCTCTATTTTGAACAATTCATATTTATGTACAAGCATGTTTATTTTAGACTCTTTTACTTGATTTGTTCCCTCATGGGTGACTTCTAACCTATTCCATATTTCTTTAGCAGATGCACAAGTAGAAATGCGATTAAATTCACTAGCATCTAGTGCACAATAAAGAACATTCATAGCTTTGGCATTTAATTGTGCTAATTTCTTGTCAACCTCATCCCATTCTTTCTCGGGTTTGGTTGACTCCTCACCATCTATAATCTTGGTGGGTGTGTGAGGACCATTCACTATGATACTCCACATATCATAGTCGAGTGCTTGTATGAAAATCTTTATCCGAGCTTTCCAATAGGTGTAATTAGACCCATTGAAAAGTGGAGGTCGGTTTGTTGATTGCCCCTCGGCTAGAGAAGTTCCAACATGGGTTGCCATAGATCTTTGGCTCTTTGATTGTTAGATCAAAGAAGGGCTAGAGCACTGGCTCTGATACCACTTGTTGCCCAGCTATGCAACCCAAGAGGGGGGGTGAATTGGGTTTCTAAAAATTTTAAGCCCAACAGATAACTTATGAAGAACAAAATAATGGCTTTAAATCAATATTAATTAACTAAAGCAGTATTGCAAGGATATAATAAAGAAATAAGATAAAGCGATAAAGCACACCACAAACACAAGGATTTATAGTGGTTCGGTGCTAACCTTGCACCTACGTCCACTCCCCAAGATCCCACTTGGGAATTTTAATCCACTATCCTTTGTATTCAACCCGAATACAAAACGTCGGAAACTCCGACACTAGCTATCCCAAGCTAGAATACAGGACGTCGGAAACTCCGACCCTAGCTATCCCAAGCTAGAACACTTGTTTCCCGGGTACAAGCCAACCCAAAACACTCCGATTTCAGGTTCGGATCAACCTTTCCTTGTTTTGGAAATCCTCCAAAAACAAGAGCAAAAACTCACAAAGAGTAAGAATATTTAGAGCACAGATGAATACAAAAACAGCTCCTTAAATGAGCAAATATAACAATAAAAACTTTACTCAAATAAAGAACCCCTTTTTCAGATTTTCTCAAGATGAATGAACGGTTGAACGCTTGAGAAGAGGTTGATTGTTGATTGAAGATCTCTTGAAAGCTTTGAACGATCTCTAGATCAAGGTTGAAACGATAGGCGTGAAGAATTCTCTCCTTGAAAGATCTTCCTTTTCTCTTTCACAATCTCTCTGGTATATTGTGGATCCTCTCTCTTTTTCTCTATGGATATTTCGTTGATCTCAGGCTTTTTCTTGCAAATTTCGGATCCTCTCTTCTGTTCTTCTCTTTTTCCTCTCTTTTCTTCTGCATTTGATTTCACGTTTGATCCGCTATTTAATCTGCAATTTCTTTCATCATTTAAAGCATTTTGTAGCATTAGAAGCAAGAGAAAACAATTTAGGCAGATAAAGAGCCGTTAGAGGATTTTTAGGAAGCATAAATGGCAATTGAAACGGGCAAAAAAATAGCCGTTGCTGACATTTCCCGTCGCAGGGGTCGACTCATGAGTCGACTCATGCTTCAGGAGTCGACTCATGAGTCGACTTCTGTTGCAACAGACCAGAAGATCTGATTTCTGAATTTTTCGGCTCAAATCAGCAGGGGTCGACTCATGAGTCGACTCATGCCTTGTGGGTCGACTCATGAGTCGACTCACAGGTCGTGCCAAGCCAAAAAATCCAGCGTGCCATGGGAATTTTTTCGTGCCATTCAGCTCATAGTGCCATGAGTTGACTCATGAGTCGACTCATGCACTTCAAACCTTCATAACTTCAGAAATATTAGTCCAAACATAATGAAATTTTCACCAATAGATTTCAAATCATTTGTTCTACCAAATGATATTATCAAATCAGGATTTTAGCAAAATTACGATTTTGCCCTTGAAGAGCATAAGGACTTTTTCAATTGTTTGTATCCCTTCAATCTGCTTTGTAATCATCAAAATCAATCTAGGAGCAACATCCTTATTTTGTGCTGCTACAAAATACTAAGGAGTAGCAGCAAGAGGATGCCCCAACGCCCCTTGGTGTGGAGAGGAAGGGATGCCCCAAGTGAAGGATGTTTGGACGTCCAAGGGAGGGAGAAGGGAAAGGGAGAGGAAGAGAGGATGTGGGGACTTCTTCTAAGCGTGACAGGCTACTAGTTTGGGTGCTCTAGAGATCTTAGGAGAGGTCCCTTTAAATAGGCATAAGGATTAAATCCTATTCAATCATATAATATAAGTCCTACTTGCATAGGATTTCCTATTAACTTAAGTTATCCAACTTAATTTAGGAGACCCTTTAGGCACCAACAATTGGAACTCTTGCATTTATAATTAAACACCCCAAAACACACTCAAGAGACACCCCATAGGAGATCTAAAGGTCCTTTAATCAATGGACATACCCAATTTGATCAAATCAAAGTGGCGTCCAAGAGTAACTATCAAGAAAATTAATAAGGGACTTACACCCTTCATTTATATGATCCACAACCTTAGACACCCAATAATTGGAGTCTCATAAATCTTATTTATGTAGGTTATTAGTAGGCAATTAAGTTAGAATTATCTTATTAAATAAAAATTCTAACGAAAAGAGGAATTGAGTCCAACCATGTGCTAGCAAGGTTACCATGAACCCAATAGATTTTTCTGAACCCAATTGACACTTCATAAGCTCAATTACTAATTTTAAGCCTAATTTCTTTATTGTGTGATCTCATAGATTCAATGTTATCTGGTAGTGAGACATATAATAATCTCTATCAAAGTATCATTGAAACTCTTTTTAATAGATCGGAATAATTCTACTCTAACTCAGCAAGGATTATCGATCCACAACAATCCTAATGAGCTCTCACAATCTACCAGTGACACCTAGCAGTATGTAGTAGCAATCCAATAGAACTGAAATAAACATCTAGGTGTAGTTAATGTGTGATTCAGTCTCTCTATCATGAGTCCCGACTATATGGCAGATCATGGATAAATTATCAAATCTCAACATCAGTCATATGATAGATTCAATTAGCTCAAATCCAATTGTGACTTCTATGAAAATTCTTTTTCATTAATCACACTGCTGTGGTCACAGACTCTTGAACTTAGCTTTTCAAATTTCATAAGACTACTCCTCTCTATCAAGGTCGATAGATCCTATCTTGATGTGCACTCCACTCCTACAGAAGACCAACTGTTGTCAATATCCACTACAAGGGCTCATTAAGATCTATATTTATGTGTCGTCAAACTCCAACAGCCTCACTGTGAGTAACAGTACCATCTCAAGTCAAAAGATCAATCATACAACTACAACGTTGAGACAATCACTGACGATCAAATAGAAATTCAAGTGATCTCTCATATGGTCACACTCAGTACTAGTTATTCTTTAACAACTACCCACATTCATCATCCTGTATCTCTACACAGTAGATCAGAGACTCATCTATCTTGAAGAAAGTGTTGTGCGTCAGTCTATCCAGATCTATCACTGTCTTCATGATAATCTTATGACTAGGAGTATTTAGAAATTAAATATATGTCTCTAATTCTCAACACCTTGAGAATATGTATCAAAACTAATTTCATGGATGATTCAAGGATAAATCACACTTGAATAAAAAAAAATTTTATCTATTTATTGATCATATCAATATATTAAGTATAAAATTATGTCCTAGATTTATTACAATATATCTGTCATATTGGCTTCTAGGATATACATCTAATGGAGAAGAACCCTACATATATAAATAGGCAAATGATTCTGTAGTTGTATTTCTTGTGTTGTATGTAGATGATATTCTCTTAATCGCAAATGATATCCCTACATTACAAAAAATAAAAGTATGACTGTTGTTACAATTCTCTATGAAAGATCTGAAAGAAGCATCCTACATCCTTGGGATGAAGATCTATAGAGATAGATCTAAGAAGTTGCTTGGGTTGTCCTAATCCACGTACATTGATACCATGCTAAAGCAATTCAATATGGAGAATTTCAAGAAAGACTATCTCTCCATAGGTTAAAAAAATTTTCTTTCTAAAAGAGATTATCTGATAACTCCTCATGAGAGAGAGCATATGAGTAGAATTCCATATGCCTCGATAGTGAAATTTATTATGTATGCCATGACATGTACGAGATCGGATATGACATACTCACTAGGGATAGTGAGTAGATACCCATCTGATCCAGATGAGAATCACTAAAAAATTATAAAAATCATCCTTAAGTATTTGAAAAATACTAAGGATTACATTTATAGAGAATCTGACTTAAACTATAAAATTTATAAATTTTAATTTTCAGTCAGATCATGATAATAGTAAAAGTGTGTTGGGATACATCTTTACCCTAAATGGTGAGACGATCTACTGGAAAAGTTTCAAGCAGCACACTATAGCCGATTCTATTTGTAAGGTGGAGTACATTGCGGTATCTGATGCTACCAAAGAAGTTATATGGTTGCGAAAGTTCATCGACAAGCTCAAAGTGGCACTCTCTATTGATGGTCCTATTCTACTATATTGTGACAGTACTGGAGCTATAGCTCAAGTGAAAGAACTAAAGTCTCATCAGTGAACCAAGTATATTCTGTATTGCTATCACTTTATCCGATCGATCATGGATCAAGATAACATCGAGCTTCAGAAAATTGATGGAAAGAAAAATCTGACGGACCCATTTACTAAAGCCCTCGAAATCAAGAAGTTTGATGATCACAAGTGGAAGATGGATTTTTGATATTATTCGATTGACTTTAATCCAAGTGGGAGTTGTTAGAAAATGTGTCTTAAAGTCAATCGTTAATCTATTGACAATTGAGTTCTTTATAAATTGTATATGAATTATTTATTAATAAAAATTATTTGATATTTTTATCATAAATTGTGCATCTTCTTTATTAAACTCCTGTGTTATGATGAAGTCCTTAAAATTACATTCTAATTAATAAAAAAAAATTTATAATGTAATTCTTAAACTTGTTCACGATCAAACGATACGTTATTACTAGGATGATAATATTTATCAAGTATAGATTATTGTATGCCATATGAATTAGTTATCCTCATAACCAAAGAATGTAGAAACACTGATATGACATATAGGTGAGATGTAAGAATGTATTTCACTGAACATGATTCAACTGCGAAGCACTTTACTGTTAAAAGTCACTTATGAAGAATATGGATATAAGTGTCCCTCCAACCTGAGATCACCACGGTGACTTGCAAGAAACTCATTATGCTTTAGTGTCGGACTATCTAAATTTTTAATTTAGTGGTGAAAGATTTTTGGACACAGTCAAATACTTATGAAGTTAGTGTGTGAGTTAAGATGAGATTGATCGCTCTTGGTTTCAAAAGATAGTATTACATTATATTTCAATTCAGCAAAATCTTAGTCAGGATAATTCTTATAAGGAGTCACAGGATTTATAAAGTTAAGACACATTATAGATATATTGATTAAGAGTTGATAGTTTAACTCTGAGTCATCCTAAGCATTGAGGGTTAAAGGAATGAATTATACGGTAACTATATGCTAGGATTCTTGAGTGTTGCTTTGCAATTATTCTGTTTATCCAAATGTTGGGTATCATTGCTAGATGGTTACTTCAATTAGTATAAAAATTTATTTCTATGCTACTAGGTTAGGTTTGAACCTATGGGATCACACACAAAGAAAATTTCTGTCTGATCAGATGGCTGATCAATGATTGAGAATCGTTCAAGGGTATAATCATCAATATGATTGATGGTTAACCTTATGTAAAAGTTGTGATATAATAATTCATTAAAGTTAGTGAATTATAGTAGAATTAATTAGTAATTAGATTGCTGATTAGCTCAATTTGATTGAGCATTGAAGTCTAGATCAAGTCTAATTGAATTAGATTCAATTAGGTTTGACCCGATTAGGTTATAAGATGATCTAATCACTAAGGATATTTGATTTATGATTTGATCAGGATCTAGATTTGATTAATTTTTAATTAGATTAGAATTTAATTAATTTGATTTAGTGCCTAATCAGATTAGGTTCGATTGTCTAATTGGGTCTAACCTAATTTGATTTGGATGTGGACCTAATTGGATAAACTTAGAGTCCAATCGAATTGGATCTTATCCCCTTGCGCCATACTTTCTCTATGCCATATTTCTCATTGCAAATTTAGAATTTGCATGAGATAACTCCACACATTCAAGCCTCTTATTGCCCTCTCTGGATAAGGGATCGATTGGTTAAGCTTTGAATTTAAATTGAGTTTGAATTTAAACTAAACTACCTAGTCCTTATCTAATCCTATCCACTCCTCACTGCCCACCATAAGATGGGGTCTATTTTGTGTGATAAACATAGGGCTTTTACCATGAGAAATCAGAGGAGTTTCACCAAGAGAGTGGGGCATGAGGATTTGGGGTGGGCGGCCTTCTTTGATGTGTGAGAATTAGAGAAGAACCGTCTCCTCTTGGGTGAGTGGCCTAGGGTTTCATCTAGGTTTCAAAAAGTGAGAAAAAGAGAGAATAGAGATTCTCCTATTATTCTTCTTCCACCATCTCACATCCTCCTAGTTCCATCTTCATCTTTTGAAGAGTTTGAGAGATTGAAGAAGGAGCACAAGTCAGCCATCAAGAAGGTCTCCACATGAGCTAGCACTCTCGGAGAGATCGATCAGTGCCAGGATTTTGTGTGGATATCCTGTAGAGGCTGAACACTCTGTGCAGCTGCTCAGCATTAGAAAAAATCTTTTACCTCGATTGACAGTTGCGACGATTAGCTACCCATGTTTGGGTATGAGATCTGATCTCAAAATAGATATGATCTAGTTTAATATAGATATCATCTACTACATTATTGATATGATCAATTGTGCTTAGAAATCAGATCATACATAATATTCTTGTCATATGATCCTTTATAGGTAGTTTTTAGATCTGATCTGGTGCATGCGTATTGATTAAAATATTTAATCTAAATTATTTCCACTAAAAATTTTAAATTGCATATATGAAACTACTTATGTTTTCTTCAGTAGGTTCAGGTCAAGTAGGGGTAGCAATGGTTGGATTTGATTAGGGTTGAAGTGGGTTGAGGTTAATTACTAATAATAATAATAATAATAATAATAATAATAATAATAATAATAACAATAACAATAATAACCTCCCAACCCACAATCCATTTATAAGATGGGTTGGTTTCGATTGATACATTTCTGCCCCAGATTTAAAGTGACCACTCCAAGCCTGTTTACTTTGGATTGCTGCATGTGGGTTAACGGGTTCGAGTCTAAGTTTTGCCACCCTTATCTTTATTTGCCTGCACAACTTGGGAATATAGAATTCTTAAAAGAGGAGGATAAAATAAATCACCCTTCAAATTGAATGAATACTAATGTTTTGGGATTGTATATATGCTCGTGTCTGGAAGGTTTCCATCTCATCATTTCTTCTTGAATGTTCATTGTACATGAAAATCTATCTGGAGCATAATTTGTTTGACCATCCAATCACTCGTTAAACTTTCATGTCCCATACTGCGTATCTTGAAAAAGTTAGTTATACACTAATCTTATGGACAACATGCATTGCTTGATAACTGTTGCATATTTTTTTAGAGAATTGTATAATAAGACCTGTTAGAATTGCACAACTCCTATCTTGATTTCATAGCTAGACTTGTTTCTCCAATAATGCAACAACTACAAAAAAGTGCAGAAAAATTATAAAAACATGCACAAGTTTTAATGTCTAATTGCTTAGATTTCATACTAGGATACACAATAAATAATCATAAGACAACAGTATAGCATGTGGAACTTGCACACTCATTTTGATACAATTTTGAATTTGTAATTTTCTGGTAGTTCAAATCTATTGAATCAGCTTGCTCTATTGCTTTTCTTCCTTGCAAATATACAATGAATACCAAGAAGAAAATAATAGAAGGAAAAAAAAAAATGAAGACACCATCTTTTCAAGTCAAGATGAGAGTTAATGCGTGAAAAGACAGAACTTGATAAACATGAAGGAGGCCTACTGGATTATTTTCAGCAGTTTGAGGTCAAAATGCCTCTTTGACTGCTTTAAAAGTTTCTGCGATGGCATGATTATGATTAGAGAGAGAACGGATACGGAAATGAGTATTTTTCCCTCAATAGCAAAACAATGGCTAGCCACCTCATAAAAAAGATATGTTAGTGAGTATTTTAGGTTTTATAGCATGAAAAAGTTTAGACATAAAAAAGAATTGTTAGTAGGTATCTCAAGATGGTGGTGCAAAGCATTGATTGTAAAATATTGTGCGAATGTGATTGTGCTTTTGTAAATTTTATTAAATTTAAAAATATAAAATTTTAATCCAGAGAAAATTTATGGGCCTTGTTAAACATAAAGACAAAAGAGGCAAGAAATTGGATGACTATTTTGATGATTTTTCATAAGAAATAGAAGGGCGTGGTGATTGTGGGGCTTAAAAAATAAGAACTCAAAATTAATAAACTTTTCAATATTTTTCTTTGGATGGGGCCATTGCATCTCAAAAAAAAAAAAAAAAAAAAAAAAAAAAAAAAAAAAAAAAAGAAGAAGAAGATTATTAGTGGGTAGGTTAAATATAGAATGAAAAATTTTAAGCATAGAAAAGAACTACCGGCAGGTGTCTCAAGATAGAGGTGCAAAACATTGATTCTAACATATGGAGTGAATATGATTGTGCTTTTATAAATCTTATTAAATTTGAATATACAAAATTTTAGTCCATGAAAGACTCATGGCCCTTTCTACAGACAAAAGGAGCAAGAAATGAGGAGAAGTCTACTTTTATAATTTTTCATAAGAAATAGAATTAGAGCATGGTGACCGTGGGGCTCAAGAACTAAGAATTCAAAATTAATAAGTTTTTTCAATATTTTTTTTCGGATAGAGCCATTAAATCTCCTCAGAATCCATATAGCTTTAACTCTACAACCTATAGGTTTTAACAAATATGAGTTTTACATTTAAATATAAGGAATGCAATTGAAAATATCAATCCCAATTAATGTCTCACAAACATATATATCACATTCTACATTTGCACTATTTATTGCATAATTTTTTATCATCCATACAAATTAACCTTCATTCATGAATTTTGTAGCTACACAATTTGAAACATATTACTTTATTTTTTTTTTCTTTTTATTTTTGAGAACTAAGATGGGTAGAAACCAGCTGAAAAGATGTTCTGCACTTCTATAACAATTTAGTTGATGAGAAAATATTAAGAATGCACTATAATTTATCACATTATTGTGCCTAATTATTAGTTCATGGTATGGTCCTATCAGGTAGTGAGCTAATAAAATATGCTTTACAAAGCAAGAATAAAATATTTCTTTGAAAAATAGTAAAAAATAGAAACAAGTAAAATAATATCATTTAGATTTGCAAATCTAACGATGTCTTTTGCAACTTAGAGGACATGCTAGGCACTTAGGAAAACTACAGCTAGTCGCAAGATTTTTTTCTTTGAGACTAAAAAACTCATGGAGAATTCATTAAGAAACTAGATTATAAAAGTATAGCAATTATATTATTCATATATATAGATATGTCAAATCATGATTTCCCAAAGAACAAAACACTACAAGGAGAAAAGAATAATTCTTAAATCATACTTCATGAATATCTCGTAACTTGATTGCAAATTCATAAACAACAGAATAGTTCTTGATTTACCCAACTACTTGGGCATAATTTTAATAAAGGAAAAATCAATAATTCAGGAAATACTATCCTCATGCATCAAATTTATATGTAAACCTTTTAAATATTACAAAACTAGGATTTGATAGAGGGAATGCATCCATTTATCAACTGCCAGCCCCTTCCTTAATTATTAACCACCTAAGCAAAAGAGTCATGTGGCAAGAGAACTTTTCATTTCTTGATTATGGAGTTGAAAAATTAATAATTGTGGGTTCAATGAATTTTTCATATGCTTCTTTGCATGTGAAACAAGCATCTGTTGGAAGAAGAAAAAGAGAAGGAACTTCTTGCAAAACCTCTGCTACAAAATCTCACTGATTTGCCATGGAGTTCACTTTGGATGCTAATACTTGGGATTTTCTACCATGTGGCCATATCTCATCAAATGTTCGCCTCTATTTGTTGCTGGGCCTGGAAATGGTTATGGGTCAACTGGTGACCCAACACAATCTTGATTCAATTAGACCAAACCTGACCGATGAAGATATGGACCAAATTGGATCAAAATTCTACATTAAGTTTGGATCTCGAACCCAACGTGCCTCAGCCATATATTGTTCAGGTTGAACCCATTCCAAAACTCAAAATTATGTAAACCACCTTCTCCTTTACTTTGAATATCTTTGCCAATTCATTGAAAAGACTCTCATTTAAACTAATTTCTTTTTTTCAATCTCAAAAAATATATATTTTTCCATCTATTTTCATTTAATTATATTTAGACATTCAGACTTTCATTATTTATTTTTTGTAGATTCTTATTTATAAAATCTTGCTCCTCAATTACACACGTACACACATGTGTGCATGCATACACACACATATATACATATATGTTGTATTTTGAAAATCATGGTCTATAAACATGAATGATCAATTATTTGGATGAAATTAGAAGTTTTTTATATGAAAATTCAAGTTTAAGTTGTTTAACTCTTTCTTAATATTCAAATATTTAAGTATTTTTTATTTAATCAACTATTGTATTTTATCTATAAAAGAATAGCTACATACTTAGACTACAAATCCGAACTAATCCAATCTTGACCTGGACCTAAACATTTCAGGTTGAGTCTGAATAACGCTTGGACTCGGCCTGAATGATCCACTAAGTTAAAGATCCTTTGTGTTGACCCAACAAAAATGATCAACAAATGGGTTAGGTCTTGATCCAAAATCATGACTTAAATATGAAATCAAGTCAGGTTGAGGTCAAGCATACCTTGATTCAACCCAAATCATAAATTACTTAAAAATAAGACATCCAATAAAAACGGAGGCATGATACTCAATAATGGTAGTATTATGCACATCTACATGGAAATAGTCCATATTTTTCATCTCAGCTAAGATATGGGTTTCTATCAATAATTAACACAATCGAAACCAACCAGTACTCCAATGTATTGGTTGACATGACAATAAATAATAGCCAAAAGTTCAAGATTTTTTTTTTTTTCAGCTTAAACAAGCTTCTATTAACATTAGTCAAGATATAAGGTAATAATTAATCTCATAGGCACTATATAAATTGAAAATTTCAATGACTTATTCACTGTAACCAGTCGAAGACCCGCGCATTGCGCAAGGCTAGATATACGAAAATAATTTTTTAGATATTATTATCTTATTTTTAATTGTTCAGATATTGTTGTTTACAGAATTATAATATATAATATTTGATAGTTAGATATATTGATGTGCTTATATTGATAGAAAAATAATATGTAGTCAATATAGAATGGACCAAAATATAATAGAGAATCCAACATAATGAAAATTAATTTTATCAGTCTTCATCAATTATTTGAAACTTTCGTTTTTTCTTGAGGTTTGTTATGTCACTATCATCGTCGGTAATTTCTAATTATGCTGTGTCTGTTTCTGATTCATACTTTCTTGGCATGGTCTTTGATAGCATACTTTTCTTCTTATGAGATTGAGAATGATTTGGGGATGACGATGTTGGGTGGATGTCTGGCCAGGACACCACCTCCCAAGATCCTTTCAGTACCACGCGATGCAGCAGGAAGAAAGAAGAAACAAAACAGAAGAAAAACAATCAAAATACGTGGATCAGCCACAAAAGGGCTCGCCTCCACGGGGCATGCAAACTTCACTATGAAAAAAAAAATTTACAAGAGGAGACCTCACCCTCAACCCTTGTACACCCAATTCTCTCTCACCTGAAGTTCCCCTCACAAAAGCTCTCTCTCTCTTGGAGACCCCCCTGAACCCCTGAAGAGCCTGGCGACCACTGTCCAGGAGCCTCCTGCCTTCTCTCACAGCACGCCAGCGCCTCTCTCTCTTCACGCTGGTTCGTACGGCTGTACGATGAGAAATCGAACCCTTTGCTTCGTACGGCCTTCGTACGGACTTCATACCGCGCAAAAACCGAATCCACACCCTCTCTGTTACCTCACAGGGCCTTTTAAAGGCTTAAACCTAGTTTAAAACTTGATTAGAGAAGGATTAGGAGTCCTAAACAAAGCCAAAAAACCTCCTGGACCATCGGATCAAGATCGGGAGCCTCCTCGGCCCTTAGATCGTGCTCCGGTCCATGGAATAGTGCCGTGGACCGCGAGAAACGCGTGGGAAACGCCCACGTGGTCCACAGACCGCGTCGTGGACCACCCGGTCCACGGTGGACCGGGGCAAGGGGCCAGCAGGCCTGAGTCACACGTCCCGCGCGGGCCTGGGCCTGGGTCGCGCGTCCAGTGCGGGCCTGGGTCCCGCATCCCACGCGGGCCTGGGACGCGCATCCCGCGCGCCGCCGCCGCCCGCCGCCGGTCGCCGGCGGTCCTCCGCCGCCTCAATTCTCGTGTCGACTTCAAAAGCTCGTATCTCCTCCATTTGAGCTCCAATTCAGGTGATCTTGGTCTCGTTGGACTCCGTTTTTCGCCGCAAACCTCGCTGTGGGCTCAATGTGGGCTGAATCTCGAGACGTCAAATCCTAACAATCTCCACCTCGACTCGATATTCGGCCTCCTCCAAACTCTGAGAGCTTCTGGATCTCCTCGCCCCCATGCCCTGGGGCAATCGCCTGCTGATCATGGATGGGCAAACATGGGAGTCGAGCCAGGCTGCTCGATCCCATCTCCGTCGTATGCTGTGCTCCTCCTGACCTGAGACCTGCTCGGGGCATCATCCTGCGGCAATAGGAATCTTACCTTGCGACGTCGCCTCTCATCCTCCCGAGTCTCCTGTCTCGTACCCGATCCGCCTCCTGGAGCTCCACCTCGCTCTGGGCTCCACCTGGCTCCCGATGCTCCACCTCACACTGGGCTCCCTGCTAGGTAATAATATCCTCTGCTCCCCTTCTTCCCCTCTAGCATAATCCTATCGCCGCGTAGCACCCTCAGGATTCCTCCACCAGCTACCGTCTTGTAGCCTCTCGAATCCAGTCTGCTAAATGAGATAAGATTCCGCCTGAAATCGGGTATGTATCGAACCTCCCCCAATCTCCTCACTGCACCATCATGTGTCCTCCAGCTGACCGTCCCAATGCCTCTGATCGCACAGCTCGATCCATCCGACAGATATACAGTGCTCTCACTGTTCTCCAGGGAGTCAAACTGCTCCTCTCTGCAACACACATGATAGGGGCATGCAGAATCTAATATCCACTGCTGGGAAGAAGCAGATACCTCGTCAGATATCTCAAAGATATCTCCATCTAAATCACTGCCGGCCGTCGCTACAGCAGCCACCATCCGATTTTTCAGTTGAGGACAATCTCTGGCTAGATGCCCCAACTCCTCACACCGGTAACACCTGATTTTGCTCAAGTCCCTCCTGGACTTAGACCGCCCTTGTTGCGATCTCCTGTCGCTCCGTCTACCGCCTCTTGCACCTCCAGAAGCCACCAAAGCTGAGCTATCGCCACCTGAGCTCGAAGCTGGGTTCTCCCTCCTGAGAACCTCGTTCTGGAGTATCGCCGCGGTGACCTCGTCCATCTTGATAGTGCTCTTCCCCACTAGAAGAGCAGTCACCAAGGACTCATACGAAGAGGGAAGCGACGCCAGCAAAACCAGCGCCCTGGTCTTCTCCTCAACGTTCTCGCCAACGCTGAGAAGGTCGGTGAGGATCTTCTGGAAGTAGCTCAGATGCTCCTGTACGCTCTGTCCCTCAGTCATCCGCAGTTGGTAAAACTGCCTCCAAAGGAAAAGAGTGTTGGTGAGAGACTTCACCATGTACAACTCCTCGAGCTTCGACCACAGCACCGTCGGAGAAGTCTCGCTCAGCACATGGATCACCACCTCATCCGCCAGGTACATGCGGATGGTACTCACCGTCTGCATCTGTAGCCGTTTCCAATCCCGCACCTCCATGGTGGTTGGCTTCTCGTCGCACAAGAGAGCATCGATCAACCCCTGTTGGATGAGCACGTCCTTCACCCTTGCCTGCCACAAGGAGAAATTGCTCTTATCATCAAACTTGTTGATCTCCATCTTGATTGTTCCTGTTTTCTCCATCTTCAGTCTTGCTCACCACCGCTGCAATCTACGTCCTTATACCACTTTGCTCTGATACCACTTGTTGGGTGGATGTCTGGTCAGGACACCACCTCCCAAGATCCTTTCAGTACCACGCGATGCAGCAGGAAGAAAGAAGAAACAAAACAGAAGAAAAACAATCAAAATACGTGGATCAGCCACAAAAGGGCTCGCCTCCACGGGGCATGCAAACTTCACTATGAAAAAGAAATTTTACAAAAGGAGACCTCACCCTCAACCCTTGTACACCCAATTCTCTCTTACCTGAAGTTCTCCTCACAAAAGCTCTCTCTCTCTTGGAGACCCCCCTGAACCCCTGAAGAGCCTGGCGATCACTGTCCAGGAGTCTCCTGCTTCTTCTCTCACAGCACGCCCGCGCCTCTCTCTCTCTTCACACTGGTTCGTACGGCTGTACGATGAGAAATCGAACCCTCTGCTTCGTACGGCCTTCGTACGGACTTCGTACGGCGCAAAAACCGAATCCACACCCTCTCTGTTACCTCACAGGGCCTTTTAAAGGCTTAAACCTAGTTTAAAACTTGATTAGAGAGGGATTAGGAGTCCTAAACAAAGCCAAAAAACCTCCTGGACCGTCGGATCAAGATCGGGAGCCTCCTCGGCCCTTAGATCGCGCTCCGGTCCACGGAATAGTGCCGTGGAACGCGAGAAATGCATGGGAAACGCCCACGCGGTCCACAGACCGCGTCGTGGACCACCCGGTCCATGGTGGATCGGGGCAAGGGGCCAGCAGGCCTGGGTCGCGCGTCCCGCGCGGGCCTGGGCCTGGGTTGCGCGTCCCGCGCGGGCCTGGGTCGCGCATCCCGTGCGGGCCTGGGTCCCATGTCCCACGCGGGCCTGGGACGCGCGTCCCGCACGCCGCCGCCCGCCGTCGGTCGCCGGCGGTCCTCCGCTGCCTCGATTCTTGTGCCGACTTCAAAAGCTCGTATCTCCTCCATTCGAGCTCCGATTCAGGTGATCTTGGTCTCGTTGGACTTCGTTTTTCGCCGCGAACCTCGCTGTGGGCTCAATGTGGACTGAATCTCAAGGCGTCAAATCCTAACAGACGATAACTATACTTCTCTAACATCATCATCGCTTGAGTCATGTACCATATCCTGTAACAAAGAAAATGGTAAAGTACAGTCGTGAATTGCATTATGTTTGAGGAAAAGTAGATCATTATGTAATTACCTCTTTCAAGTAGATCATTATTTTTCAACTGCTTTATAAGTCTTTATCACTATATAATTTTAGAAGCCTTCTTTCAAATTGTAGTCATTCAACTTAATTTTGAAAACCAATGATTTGTGCAGGAGGTCTTGAACTTGGTCAGGAACACCAACTGAACTAATATTTGTGTCTTTTGCCAACTGTGAAGTAGTGGTTCCTAATAAATTTTCAACTTGTTCGTTGAAAAGGGTCATTGTTGCTGTGCCGGAATTGTCCTTCAGCCTTACAATAATCTTAAACCTTGTTTAATTCTATAATGTATTAGTATCATAATTTTGGACTTTATTAATTTTGTTGTTTTTACAACTTTGTAAGAATGTATTACCTTGGAACTGGGTAGTCAACAGAGGTATTGCATATCCTGCATTTATATTTGTTGTTTGATATTGTTATTTTTTTTTGCACAGTTTGTGTAGGACACGTAAGACCATCCAAACCTCTTCTTAATACCAACAACAATAGTTGCACATACTGTGAAGACAACATTCTACGTAGAGAAGAAAAAAAAGGCATTAGTTTTGAGATAAAATATTTATCTAAGAATTGTATGTAATGTTTACTGACATCGATTTCTGTTTGTCCCTGCATTTTCTTTAGCTAATGTAGTATTCTTCTATTGTAGAACATCTATTCAGGTAGGGTTTTATATGCGTCACTTTGCAAGTACAGTTGTTGTATTGAGCTTGTTGCCTTCATGATTTTTTTAATGTTAAATGAATTTATCATTGTTTAATTAAAGTTTTGTTAGTATATACACCTCTGTTTGAGTTTTGCTACTTTTGGGATATCAATGTTTTTGTAAATTCTCGTAGAACTGGTGGAGGATAGGTTGTATTTATCTGTATATAGAAGATGAAAATAATTAGCTATGAAATTAAAAAGACTCAGTTATATATGTAAATATTTTGTTATCTTGGAATATCTTCACAGTTGTTGATGTCACAATAATGATGCAGGAGGTGGTTTCATCTTTGTTCTCTTCAAAACTAATCTCATTTATTACTTTTTGTCAAAGTGTGACTTTAATATTTTCATTGCTGAAAGATTTATTTATAGTTATGTGTATAAATATTGTTTGTGTAATATAGGAAAGAAAGCTCTTTTTGTTTTTAGTTGTAAAGGCACTTACCTTTCGAGCAATAGCTCAACATCTCTTTTAGGAATTATTTTTTCTTTTACTTGCATGTTTTCCACTTCATTTATTCTACTGAGCTTTCTAATGATATCTATAATAACAGTAAAAGCAATTGTATTATATCAAGTATTGAGAAAAAATTATATTAAGCTATGTGTGGTGCATTTTTATTTTTTACCTATCGGATATATATTTTTGTAACACCTTTTAGATATAAGAGACATATCTACAAAGCGAAAGTGAAATAGTAAAATCTCAGTGGTTGAAGTCTGTACTTCTTTAAGAATTATTATGAAGTAAAAAATTATTCGCATATTGTTTAGAACAACTCTGTACTCTGAGCAGGCTTCAACTTGTTAGAAATTGTGTCCTAAAGCCAATCGTATGACGATTGTGCTAATTATAAATATATATGAATTGATCAATAATAAAAATTATTTAGTCTTTTGCATCACAAGGTGACATCTTCTAACGAACTTCTATATTGTGATGAAGTTCTTAGGACTACTTTGATCAATAAAGGAGGATTTATCATGTAGTTCTTAAATTAGTTGACAGTCAAACAATATGCTATTACTAGAATGACAATGATATCAAGTGTAGGTCGTTGTGTGCCATATGCGTTAGTTGTCCTCGTAACCAAATGATATGGAGACACTGATATGGCATGCAGGTGAGATGTAGGAGTACATCATCACTGAATGTGATTAACTGCGAAGTACTCTGCTATCAAGGATAGCTCGTGAAGGATATAGGTGTAAGTATCCCTCTGATCTGAGATCACCATGGTGACTTGCAAGCAACTCACTGTACTTTGATGTCGGACTAACTAAGTTTCTAATTTAATGACGAAAAATTTCTGAGTACAATCAAATACTTGTCAAGTCGATGCGTGAGTCAAGATGAAATTAATCCCTCCAAATTAGTAGGAGTTAATGTATCAATGTATTTTAATTTAGCAAAATCTAAGTCCGAATAATCCATATGATGGATTTGAAAGATTGAAATATAATATGGATGACTTATCTAGAATTGACAGTTAAATCCTAAGTCTCCTTGAGTATTAGGGTCAAAGGGATGAATTATATGCTAACCATACGTCAACAGGTTCTTGAATGTTGCTTCACCTTTATTCGACCTATCTGGACGTCAGGTCACCATTGCTAGATAGTTACATCGATTGGTTTAAAAATTTATTTCTGTACTATTGCCTTAGGTTTAAATCTATGGGGTCACACTCAAAAAAAATTTCTGACTGATTATATAGTTGATCAATGATTGAGAATTGTTCAAGAGTTTAATCGTCAATTCGATTGATGGTTAACTTTATGCAAAAATTATAATAAATTTATTCATCAAATATTAGTGAATTAGTAGATGATTAATTAGTAATTAGATTACTGATTAGCTCAATTTGATTAAGCAAAAAAAATTTAATAAAATTTAATTGAATTAGATTCAATTAGGTTTGACCCGATTAGGTTATGAGATGACCTAATCGCTAAGAAAGAATTATTCTTGATTTGATCAGATCTTTGATCCAATCAATTTTTAATTTTATTAAAATTTGATTAAAAATTTATGAATCGAATTAGATTAAATTTTATATAATTTATTTGGGCTAAACCAGATGTGATTTGATTTGGATTTAAATAAGGAAACCTAGAGTCCGTATAGGATTGGACTCTTCCTCCCATGCGCCACCAAGTTTTAGATGCCACATTCCTCATGCACAAAATTGTTTTGCATGATATTTCTCCATGCCAAAGAAGTCCTCTACCCTCCCTTTCTCCATGCCAAATCTGATTTGGTTTTGATAAAAGGAAGGTTTTGAAATTAGATTTTAAAATATTCTTTATCAAGAGAGTTTGTCCTTATCCAAATCACTCCACACGCTAACTTATTTTTTCCCCTTATGTGTGTGACACTTTGAGGAAGATTTTTACTATGGAAAATTAGATTAGGATCTAATTTCATGTGAAAAAATAAAAGAAGGGGCATCCCATATTTCTTTTAGGGCATGGAATTTGTGGAAAGGCGACACATCTTGAAGAGTCCAAGATCTCTAGGACTCTTCATCCCAACCTTATTATACGCCAATAAAAAGGACTTTATTTATTTTTTTTATGTGTGTAAGACACCAGAGAAAGAGTTCTCTACATTAAGGAGGTTTTGGGGCATGGGTTTATGGAGAAAAAGAAGAAGAGAGTCCTTCTTCTTTGGGTGAGCAAAAGATCAAAAAACCCTAGGGTTTGGACCAAGGGTTTGGGAATAAAGAAGAAAAAAAAAAAGAAAATTATTTTCTTCTCCATCTTTTTTTCACCTCTTCATCTCCTCTAGAAGTCCATTTTCAACCTTTGGAAAGGTTTCAAAAATTTGAAGAAGGAATCCAGATCAGTCAAGAAGAATGTCTTCGCATGAGCTAACATTCCCGAGGAGACCGATCAGATCAGAGCTTCGAGTGAACTTTTCATAGAGGTAGGATATGTATGCGACTGTGAGTAACTAGCAAGGATTATCTCTACTATATCTCTCATTAGCGATGATTATCGATCTGCACTCAATTATCGAGTTCTGGACTCAGATAGGTATAGATTTGATCTACCGCTTATATCCATGCATGCAGATTTTATCATATGATTATTTCAGATTTTATATGCAATATATCATGTCATAGATCCTAGAGTAAGTTGATTTGATGATTAGATCATATGCATGTTAGATTAATATGATTAATCTATTTATTTTTTTACTATAATTTATTCAAAAAAATTTTGAAATACATACATGAAATTGTCTATATTTTCCAACAACGGTATCAGAGTCAGGTTCGTTATGACATATTATATATGCATTTAAATCTGAAATTTAATTTAATTTAGATCTGATATGCAATATTTTGATCTGAATTTAATTAATGATAGATCGCACAAACTGATATAAAGTTATCCTGCTGTAGGATTTACCCCTTACAGTGAAAAAGTTATCCTACTTTGTACTGATTGTTGATAAAATCTAATTTTATGTCATGTATGCGATGTTTATAATCTGATTTAAATATGATCTAAAATTGTGATCAGATCTAATATAATTTAGATTAGATCTAAATTTAAGTATATGTGATATGTGATTACATTAGATGATCCGATAAGCAAGTACTTGGATTGGATTGATCACCAAACCATCTGATCATAGGAGAAAGAAGGATTTAAAGATCCTCTCTTCTTATTCGATGGGATGCTCTTATAACATGTAGGAATGCCATGTGATTAGATGCCATGAAGGAAAGCACGAAAGGAATAACTTATTTTTCTGCAAAATTCTAGATCTTGAAACCTTAGGCTTGTTATATGTGATACAAAGTTGTATGAAAAATAAAATATCTAATCTATATGATTAAAATTATTTTAATTATGAAAAAATAAAATTTTAAATCATAAAAAATTTTAGATATGATCTAAAATATGTTTATGATTGATTTTATTTTAGAATTATGTAAATTTTTTTTAGATCTGAAACTTTTTGAATCATACTAGCACAATTACTGAGCTGACCTAATTTTGAACTGAGTTGACCCAGTCCTCTTGTGTAGCTGGCTTAATGATGATTGAGTCGATCCAGTTTTAGAATAAAAAATCTTTACATAATATTTATTATAAATTATTTATAAAATAAAAAATTAAAATTATTTCAAATCTAAATCTAAATTTATGTTGATGCTGAAATTTAATTAAAAATTAAGTGTGGAATCAATTAGATCTAGAATTATGAATTAAAGATCTAATGTTATTCGTATAAAATATGAGGGCATGGGTTAGCTCAAATCAGGTCTTCTTAATTGGGTTAGATCTAAGGTTAAAATCAAAGAGTTAATGGACTATATAGAAAAATTGATTAAATCTAACCAAATATTGAATTAGATTAAATCAGAATTTTTCTAGAACCAATACAATAGTTATAGATGGTCAAGTCTATATCTTTGATTAGATCAAGTGGACCTTGATTATGGCTCAGTGGTTGAATCTGAATCATTAGGTTGGTCAAATTGAAACTAATTAACCAATTGGTATCTAAGGTAAGTTTGGTATTTCGATCGATTATTTTTAATTAAGAGTGGCTTATCTGACTATTTCGATGGTGTCTAAGGCAAGCTTAGCAGACTCTCTCATCGATCTTACTTATCTGACTAATTTGATGAATTATGTCTTAATTAGACTGCTAAGTGATTCAAGTTAATCTATGTCATTAAGATTGATCAGTGTAACTGATCTAGGTACCATTTCAACCAGCATGACCCTAATCCAATTCAATGACTTGATAAAGTCAAGAGGAGGATTATGATTTACTGGTTGATCTTTTTTCTTCTCTTAACTCATAAATTAAATCCTCTAAATTATTAGATCCATA
Organism: Elaeis guineensis; assembly: GCF_000442705.2. Lineage (NCBI taxonomy): Eukaryota > Viridiplantae > Streptophyta > Magnoliopsida > Arecales > Arecaceae > Elaeis > Elaeis guineensis. The sequence goes on from NC_025995.2 coordinate 25,518,553, forward strand.
AAAATGAGCTAGTTATGGGGATAACTAGATCATAGCTGCCCATTAAGTTGGGTGATAATAGGTCTATTAATATGATGATCATTGGAGACCAAAAGATCTGGTGTTCATCTGTTATAAAAATTATCATTCATAATATGATGACTTAGTCGAGTTTCTCTGTCAAGTGGTTAGATTAGCCAGTTAAAATCGGACCTAATTATTTGATGTTAGATTCGTAAGTATGATCATGTTAATGGTTGGACCTAAGCAAGGCTTGTAGAGAAAACCAAAGTTAATTGAAAAGTTACTTGGGGCTAAATCAATTACTAAAAATTATTTACTGAAATAATTGATTAAGAACCTACCCATAGATATACATAGGTGAGCCGGCTAAAGTCGGGCTCATATGCAGTCTGTGTGGATTCTAGTACCCATTAACGAATTAGGATAATTCCTCAAATTAGAGATAGAGACTACCAATTCGACTAAAATAGTGAGAGAACCTTTAAACTAAAGTCCAAGATTTAGGCTTAATCAATTCATAAACTAAGAGATCTTGTATTTTTCTTTCAGTTATGACTAGATGTCTATTGCTCCATTCACTATTTGACAGTAACTTATTTATAGGATCCAACTTCAATAATTGGTATTGAAAGTTGCAAATAGTTTCATAGCACGAATGGATCCTATATATGATTATGGATTCAGCACCTGATATTTCTGTATCCAACACACATGATGCGATCAAAGGTACTTTCAGAAGTAGCCAAATGATAGTATTATCGTGTGATATTTTTTTGAGAGCAGCGAAAAATACGAATTTAGTTATAAATTCGATGATGCTCAATGGGAGAAAATCTTTCAAATATTGAAGGGATTTTTTTTGCACCTTTAAAGATATGTCTTCAATAAGGCAACAATCCCTTGAAAAGAAAAAGAAGGTGCAAAGAGTCGTGCTTGGGTTGAGGAGCCTGAACTGACAAAACAATCTAAGATTAACATAATCTGACAGAGTCTCTTGATCTGAACAGGCTAAAGAAGAGAAATCAGCAAAGGATTGCTGGATAAGGTACTTATATGATAATATCTTGTGATTTTTCTATTTGTAACACTGCTACCTGGATATTAAATATTGAAAGTCTATGTAAGTTGTTGCAATAACTTCAGGTTAGTAAAAAGTTTGAAAATAACAAAAGATTTTTGAATGTTGTAGATGGAAGTTATGTTTCAATCCTAGTTTTAGGAATCGTCGAGTCTATTTTTAATTCTAACAATATCGTTTTAGTAATTGTCACTATTATCTAATAATTTTTATGATATCATTATGAATGATGTCAAAATCATGATGGATAACTAAAGAAATGGCATTTATAAAAGGTCACAGCCTGTTAGTATACTGTACACAACAAATAAACATCTTATAGTTGATAATGTCATAAAAGCCTATCTTTGACAATTTGGGCTCGATCATATGAACAAGAATAGGATCAATAATTCTCGAAGTCAATGATTATAAATCATTGTCAACCTGTCAATCCTATCTCCTTAGTAAGATAACCAAGTCATCTTTTATTGAAAAAAGTAAACAAGCCAATGATGTGATGAATCTGATACCTACTGATGTATTAGATCCATGAACATATTTGTCATAAATTTGGATTATTTGAAATATTCAAACAATTCCATAATAAGGTAGAGAAACAAACTGGAAAGAGCAATGAAACTATTCGGTCAGACCAAGGAGGTCAATATTTTTTCGATGAGTTTTTGACATATCTAGAAGAGAATAGGATTCTCTCTTATTGGAATTGTTGGTGCAGAATTCTGCCTTCATCGGAGAAGCTGGAGTCGAGGGGTCGCGTCCATCGTCGGGACCTGCAAGAGAAGTCTAAACCAGAGTTGGGGGTGCTCCGGCAAGATCCTCTGATGCTCAAGTCAGTACTCTGCCTCAACAAAAATGAAGTGCTCGAATGAAAATTTTAGCAGAGTTTTGAGATAGAGTTTCGAGCTTAGAGAGAACGTATCTGGGGATCCCTTTTTATAGACGGAGAGCGTAACTGATTGACAGCAACGTCTGTAACCGCCTGGTAGTGGGTCGTTCAGAGTCACGTAAAATTTGTTACGGAGAGTAGTGGTGTCAGGGGCCGTTCAGGGCCACGTGGAGTTTGTTACGGAGAATGGAGTGGTATCCGTTGTCGCGACTTGCCAGAGAGTGGTGAAGCCATGCAAAATTCGTTACAGAGAGTGGAGTAGAGTAGCGGCCATTATCGTGACTTGCCAGAGAGTTCGGATCTGTCGGCTGAAGCTCGGCTGGGATGTCTGATGGAGCGGAATAGCTCTCTGTCTCATCAATTCAAGAGAAGCTCGGATGTTTTTGAGGTAGCTGATGGGTCTACTGTTGTCGAATGCCTAAAGTGCTGATGCTGCAGACAGAAACCATCTGCTGTAGAAGCTCGGACGGAGACTTTCTGTTGGAAAAGTCTGGTTTCATGGGGAATCGGCAAAGGGTCGACCAGAAGTGGACTTCAAATGGCGTTGGGGAGGTTCGTCCACTAGAGGAGTCTGAAGGATCCTATGGAAGTCCGGTTGACGTTGTTGAAGTCTGGTTGACACTATTGAGGGTTGATGGCTGGGGAGATATGGCAGACATCGAAGGCGGTCGGCCGTTGTAGAAATTCAGCTACTGGAGCCCATCTGTTGTAGAAGTTCGTCCGTAATCCATCTGCTACGGAAGTTCAGGCGGAGTCCGATTCTTGTAGAAGTCTGGATGGAGACCGCTTATTGAAGAAGCTCGGCTGAAGTTCACCTGTAACAGAAGTTCGGAAGGAATTCATTTACAGTAGAAGCTCGAATGGAATTCACTTACAGTAGAGATCCGGAGTAGACCGCTCGTAGTAGAAGTTCGGAATAGACCGCTTGCAGTAAAAGTTCGGAGTAGACCGCTCGTAATAGAAGTTTGGAGTAGACCACTTGCAATAGAAGTTCGGATGGAGCCCGATCCCGATAGGAGTTCGGATGAAGTTCATCTATAATAGAAATTCGGAGTAGAGGTCCAGCTCTCGAGGGAGCTCAAGTGAAATTCAGAAAGCGGTCGACCGCCGTAGAAACTTGGATGGAGTCTGGTTACTGTAGAAGTCCTGCTGTTGGAGAAGTTCGGCCATTGACGAAGTCCAAAGGAAGTTCGGAGTAGAGTCAATCGTGGCTGGAAGAAGTCTGGAAGAGATTCAGAGAATAGTCGATCACTGCAGAAAATCAGCTAATATTAAAGTCCAAAGAGCATTTGGAGCAGCCCGATACGTGAATGGAGGAGCTTATTATCGGAGAAGTCCAGATGGTAATATGGAAGCTCGAACGGTCGAGGGAGTTCAGAAAGATGCCACATAAGATCGAAAGTCGGAAAAGCCCTGGAAGGGTCGGCCGTTTACAAACTTTGGCTGGGGTTATTTTACACCCAACACCAGTCCCCCTACTTTCAAGTTTGGGTTCCTAATGAAGGAAGTATAGAAAAATTTTCACAGCTGAAGTTGCCTCCCTCGATTTTTGTACTCGGTTGTTTCTAAATATTTTGGTGTTTGGCGCACTGATACTGGAGCCTTTTTCAAATCAAGGCGATCCGAAAAGATTTTTTCAGAATTTTCGCTAGAACGTTGCTCTAGGTATGACGCAATAATGGCTCTGTCAGCTATCAGTCGCTTTTAGCCACCTGCTATGGTAAGTGGGACACACGGTGAATATAGGTCGGCCAGAGAAGATCCGCAATTATTACTGCACCGGGCCCTGCTGCCTATTTAAACCTGCTCCCCTCCTCCAGGGATTTCACTTTGCCTGAGAGTCCTGTTGGTGCCCTTCTTCTTCCTGAGAGCTCCGTCCTTCTTTAACGTCCTTTTCAGCCTTAGATGTTCTTCGAGTCGTCCCCATCTCTACATCTCTGCATCTCTGCATCCTTCGGACTAGCCTAGGTTAGTTTCAGAACTCCCCTCCTTGTTTTTTCTCTTGCTATTCTTCTTCCATTTTTCTTTTGTCACATTCCATCTGTTCGATTTTTCACGAACTTTTCGTTTCTTATTTCTTCCAATTTTTTTGGGATTTTTAGGGTTTTTGTTTGATTCAAAATATCTTCTAGCACTTTCTCCTCTAGCAGTTCTAGGAGTTCATTCGTCCCAGCTCCCCAAAACCTTAGCTCTGTAGAAGAATCTCTTCTGGTCTTTGTACCGGACACCATCTCTAGTTCTCTGACTCCGAAGGAACTCTCACTGATTAGGATTCAGTACGGGGTTCCTCTGAAGTACGAGCTGGAGCTCCCCAGGCCAACTGATCGGGCTAGCACTCCTCCTCCCGGCTACTTCTGTTTATATCAAGAAGCTTTCCGCATCGGGCTTCGACTTCCGCTCCCATCTTTTGTCATCGCTCTCTTCCATTTTTTAAACATTTCTTTAGTTTTTGTAGCACCGAACTCCTTTAGATTTCTGATAGGATTTCTTTCCCTCTACTGCCTAGCCGAAGTCCAACTAACCCTTTCCTTGTTTAGGAATTTCTATACTTTCAAGCGTCACCCCTCAGCAAAGGACTGATGGTACTTCTCCCCTCAGTTCGATAGAAAAGGGTTGTTGAAAGATGCCCCCTCTTCTATCCACAACTGGAAGGAGAGGTTCTTCTACGTCCGATACCCGACCTTGGAGCTGGGATTATCCCCCTGGGGCTCTCTGAGGGATCCCGTCCGTCGGGCTTCTAGCCTGGAAAGGGATGACCTCGAAGCCTCTAGTAAGCTCGAGGCCTATCCAGCCCCCCTCCTCTCTGAACTTCTGAAGGAACAACTCTTGTTCAATGTCGGCCTGAGCCCTCTTGACCCTATCGGTACTATCATTATTATATATATTATTTTTTTTTTTTACTTCTCCTTTCTCTTATTCTATTTCTGAGCTGGGTCGATCTTCTTTTATTGCAGACATGGACACAAGCGTGGCTTGAAAGTTAGCCCAAGGTCTCAAGACCCACAAGAGAAAAGGCACCGCGACTTTGGGGTCGGCGAAGAGAGCCAGGACAGAAGAGACAAGCTCGGCTGCGCCTGCTCAGGTGGCCGTTGCCGTCAATGCCCCTTCTGACGTTGAGCCCGAAGTCTCCCAAGCCTCTTCACGAAGCCCTCCAACCGAGGTTCCTGCTCCAGAGGCTCGTCCCGAGGGGGCACCGGGGGTCGAAAGGAGGAGGAAGAAGATCCTGGCCCGCAAGAGCCGCAGCCGTAGGGCTGCCATCGAGGGGGCCGACTACTCTGAGGAAGATCTGGGGGAAAATCCCTTCAACAATAGGAATTTAATAAAGAGACTGGTCGAAGGGTGCATTCTGCCCGAGGTCGTCCACAGGATTATCCTTGCTGATCCTGAGCTGCGGGTCTGGAACTCTCTGGGATCTTTTCTTAAGGTAGGTCAATTCACTTTTTCTTTCTTCTTGCTTCTTTACTTAGTTTACTCCTTAGCCTTTATATTGACTCCCCAGTCTTTTTTGTAGATTGGACACCAGCTCATCGCCAACGTCGAGGCGATGAAGATCGCCAAGAGGGAGGTAGCCCGGGCAGAGGAAGGTCGCCTGATCGAGGCCGCCCGCCTCGAGGAGAAGATCACCGAGGTCACAAGTCTCCAGGAGGCACTGCAAAAGGAGGGACAAACCTCATCCGATCTGAGGACCGCCTTGGAGGAGGAAAGAAAGAAGGCAGAGGCCGAGATCTCCAAACTAAAGGCACAGGTCTCTGAGCTGAAGGTGCAGATCCCATCCCTAGTCTCGGAGGCAGGAGCCTGAGCAGTGGAGGAGTTCAAGACCTCCTCCAAAATGGAGGATCTGCAGGTCCAGTTCGGCCAGGATGCCTTCATCAAGGGCTTTGAGCTCTACCAAGAGAAGGTGGCCAGAAAGTTTTTCGAACTGGACATCAGCTTCTTGGATGAGGCATCTGATGATGAAGCCGGACCTTCCGAAGCCGCTGTCGATCCTCCTCCAACTGGGACGTCCTCGATTGCCACGGTTGCCATGACCGACCTTCCGAGGGCACCGAGCTCCTCCACTTCTGTCCCAGAGATCCGAAACCTCTGATTTTGTATTTTTTCTTTGTGGCAACTTTTCTTTGTTCTTTTGTACTTAAAAACTATTTAATCAATGAAATTAGATTCTTTTTTACAGAGAGCTCTTTTTTCTTCTTCTACATTCTTTTCCTTCTCTTTTATCTTCTTGCACTAATTTGAGTCGTGACGCTCTTGTCTCCCAACGACAGTGCCCTGCCGAAGCTCTTTCCCTACCACAGGAGATTCCTTTAAAGTCGATGATCCGGGACCTCAGAAGGGAAGTTCATCACTTGACAGAGAAATTCAAGAAGCTGGATGACGAACTTCAACGACTGAAGAAGAGCCATTCGGAAGTCACTGCAGAGGCTACTCGCTTTCGGGACCTCCACAAAAAGGGTTTCATGGAATACACCCGGAGGAAGGCCGACTTCATGGCGGAGCTTGAGAAACTCTGAAAATGCACCAGTGATCGATCTTGGACTCAGACTTCCAAGATCAACTCTCTTGAAGTTGAGCTGGCGGCTGCACGAGAGAAGATCGGTCAGTTGGAGGGGAGCTCGTCTTGGCTCGCAACTCAGGCCGAACGCGATCGAGACTAATCGAAAAAATTTTGAGACCTTCAAAAGTGACTGCAGGACGCTGAGGCGAACTACAATACCTACCGAGTCGGTTGGTGTGGGCAAGTAGAGGACTACCGAAGGAAGTTCAAGACAACGACAGACGAAGTTGTCCGCCTTCAGAGGCAGTTGTCTGAGACAGTCCAGCCCGCCTCTGCACAAGGCTCCGATGAGCTCTGCTCCTTGAGGGGGACCATGGAAGAACTGTCTGTGGCCCTTGGGTAGGAGAAGGCCGAACTACAGCGGCTGAAGATTCAGCTGGCCCACGAGCAGCAGATGGTCAAAGATGTCGAGACGGAGTCCGAGGTCCTGAGGAAGAGGCTTCGAGAGTCGGAGGGCGAAAGTTGGTGGTTCCACCAGATGTACTGAAAAATGCTGCTAAGAAAGATGAAACTAGAAGAAGAAGTCAAAAACTTAAAGCAGTCCCTAATAATGACTGAAATCGAGAGCTCGAAGTCGGAAGAAGCTGAGCTTCCTTAAAGCTCCTTTTTACCTTTTGTCCTTCCATATATTCTTTTTCTTTTCTTGTCGTTTTTCTTTTTTGGGCTTTCAGAGCTTTGTAATGTACACTTCACTAATGAAATGAAAAAAAAAAAATCATTATCTTGTCTATTCTTGTATCAAGTTGTTGTTTACCGAACTTCTTTTGTCCTCCATTTTGTTCGACGTCGGCGTTGTTTGGAGGTTCTTCGTCGCTGCCGTGTTGATTTATCCTTTTTATTCATGACCATAGGTCTTTTCGAGGCCATTTGAGTTTGACGCTTCCTCCTGGTGCTCGAGCTTGGGGGCCCGAACTTCTCGTTACCTTGAGGAAGTCGATTTTTCCTCAGTCTGTATTGAGTTCCCTCTTAGCGACTGAGGATTTTTGATAAGAGTCTCCTTCCTTGTTGAGACAAGATTCCTTGTGTCTTTGATGTAGTTTATTTTGCACTTATCACTGGTGTAGTTCGTCGCTTTTCCTTTTCATCTCTCTCCTCCTTTTTTTTGTGTTTGAGTGAGGGTTTTCCCTCTGCTCTTAACGAGGTCGTGGGAGTGTAGAGGAGCCGTTGAGGAGGCTTTCCTCCTCGTCCGATCTTGATCGATCGGATCTTCATTTGTGTCAGGATGAGGTTCTCTTCCTATTTTCGACAGTCAATTTCAGCTCATGTTAGGATGAGGTTCTTCTCCTGTTTCTAACAGGGCTGTGGGGGCACGTAAGAGCCGTTGCAAGGGCCTCTCCCCTCATCCGATCTCTAAATAATCAAGCCTTCGATTTTGCTCATGTTAGGATGAGGTTCTTCTCCTGTTCCTAACATGACTGTGGAGGCACATAAGGACTGTTGTAAGGGCCTCTCCCCCCATCCGATCTTTAAATAATCGGACCTTCGACTTTGCTCATATTAGGATGAGGTTCTCCTCCTGTTCCTAACATGGCTGTGGGGGCACATAAGGGCCATTGTAAGGGCCTCTCCCTCCATCCGATCTTCAAGTAATCGGACCTTTGACTTTGCTCATGTTAGGACGAGGTTCTCCTCCTGTTCCTAACATGACTGTGGGGGCACATAAGGGCCTCTCCCCCCATCCGATCTTTAAGTAACCGAACCTTCGACTTTGCTCATGTTAGGATGAGGTTCTCCTCCTATTCCTAACATGGCTATGGGGGCACATAAAGACCGTTGTAAGGGCCTCTCTCCCCATCCAGTCTTTAAGTAACCGGGCCTTCGACTTTGCTCATATTAGGACGAGGTTCTCCTCCTGTTCCTAACATGACTGTGGGGGCACATAAGGGCCATTGTAAGGGCCTCTCCCTCCATTCGATCTTTAAGTAATCGGACCTTCGACTTTGCTCATGTTAGGACGAGGTTCTCCTCCTTTTTCTAACATGGCTGTGGGGGCACATAAGGGCCGTTGTAAGGGCCTCTCTTCCTATCCGGTCTTTAAGTAGCTGGACCTTCAACTTTATTCATGTTAGGACGAGGTCCTCCTCCTGTTACTAACACGCTTAGTTTCGATTATCGGAAGGAGCTACTCCCTGTCGTTATGAGCTCACGCTAAAAGAAAAGAAATGCAAATATGAAAGAAACTTTTATTTAAGGCAAAGCTATTGGTAATACATTCGTAGATTTTTCGAATCCCATAGTCGTGGAAGATCTGCTCCCTGTTAGGGTTCTCCAGAGATGGAGTTGATAATCCCAATTGGAGGCCGATCTTCAGGCTGCTCCTCCCTCCTTGACGGCTCCAGTTGCGGCAGGGCCTTGGCCAATCTTCCCTACCTTCAGGTCGGCGTCGAATAAATCTGTCGAGCCGACCTCGTCTGATGAGCTCCTCGATCTCGTCTCGGAGCTGAATGCACTCTTCCGTGTCGTGGCCATGGTCACAATGATAGAGGCAAAACTTGTTAGGGTTGCACTTCTCAGGGTGTGTGTGCATCCTTTCTGGCCTTGGCAGTTGCCCCCTAACCTCCAACAGCACTTGAGTTTTCGATACGTTGAGAGGGGTGTAGCTGTGGAATCTTTCCGAGGGAGAGCCCCACCGAACTCTATGGTCTGAGCTTCTCTACCTACGAGCCCGGAGAGGAGTCTGGACACACTTGTGTCCGGAGAGAGTTCGAGAACGTGGCCGAGCTTCACTCGGCCCTTTTTCAACTGCGGGCTTGCTGGAGTCTCCTACCTGCCGCTCCTTCGCGGCCTCCTCATCCTTCATCTTGAAGGCTTCTTCTGCTCGGACATATCCTTCGGTCCGAACCAGCAAATCAGCAAAGTCCCTGGGATACTTCTTTTCCAGAAAAAATAGAAGATCGTTCTTTTGAAGACCGCCCTTCAGGGCGGCCATCGCGACCGATTGGTCCAAGTTCTGGACCTCCAACGCGGTGACATTAAAACGGTTGACGTAAGTTCGGATGGATTCTCCCTCTTTTTGCTTGATGTTGATGAGGGACTCCGAACCTCTCCATGGAGGCCGGCTGCTGACGAAATGAGCAACGAACTGGTGGCTCATCTGATCAAAGGAGAAGATAGTACCCGGCTTCAGTGCCGAGTACCAATTTCTTGCTGCTTCCTTCAAGGTAGATGGGAAAGCTCGGCACAGGATGGCATCTGGTGCGCCATGGAGCAGCATCATTATCCGGAAGGCCTCCAAGTGGTCAACCGAATCTGAGGTCCCATCGTAGCTCTCTAATTGGGGGAGCTTGAAGTTCGATGGGATTGGCTCCTGCATGATCATTTGAGAGAAAAGAGGGTCAGTGCAGATGTCCTCACCGTAAGCAGTGGGAGCATGGCGGAGCTCTTCGATCCGCCAATTCATCTCTCGAAATCTTTGATCCAGGAGGTCCTCTCGACTGCGAGTCTCGAGGATCTTCTGGTGGAACGGAGGTAGGGACTCTCCGAGGGTGGAATCGTGATCGGATGGTGGGCTCTCCGCCTTCTGCTTTCCCTTTCCGGGGAAGACGGGGCAACTTGCCCAAGTGGCCCACCCGGTCGTTGGATTCTGAAACTCCGACGTTGCTCTTTCCAGCCGCACTGATGCCTGCGGCTGCTGCTGCATGACCTGCACTGCTTCGGTGAGGCCCCTAACCTGCTGAACCAGCAAGTCGAACTGCTCCATATCGACTATCGTTGTCGGAGGAGGAGCCTGCAAAATTGGAGACGAGGTCGGAGTTTGCAGAGCTCGCTGAGATCTGACCGTGGAGGTCGTGGATCGCCTGGTGGATGCCTTTCGGGGAGGCATCAGGTGGATATCTGGCAGGAAAAGGAGAAGTAGATGTCGGAGAAGGTGACCGGAGATAATCCCGTGGAGCACTCCTTTAAGAATAAGGGTACTGCGAAGACACAGGTCCTTCCTCTAGCGCCAATTCTGTTGGGGCAGAATTCCGCCAACGCCAGAGAAGCAGGAGTCGAGGGGTCGCATCCGCTGTCAGGACCTACAAGAAAAGTCTAAACTGGAGTGGGGGTGCTCCGGCAAGACCCTCCGATGCTCAAGTCAGTACTCTGCCTCAACAGAAATAGAGTGCTCGAATGAAAATTTTAGCAGAGTTTCGAGATAGAGTTTTGAGCTTAGAGAGAACGTATCTAGGAGTCCCTTTTTATAGACAGAGAGTGTAACTGATTGACAGCGATGCCTATAATCGCCTGGTAGTGGGCCGTTCAGGGCCACGTGGAGTTTGTTATGAAGAGTAGTGACGTCAGGGGCCGTTCAGGGCCACATGAAGTTTGTTACGGAGAGTGAAGTGGTGTCCATTATCGCGACTTGTTAGAGAGTGGTGGAGCCACGTGAAATCCATTATAGAAAGTGGAGTAGAGTAGTGGTCATTGTCGTGACTTGCCAGAGAGTTCGGATCTGTCGACTGAAGCTCGGCTGGGATGTCTGATGGAGCGGAATAGCTCTCTATCTCATCAATTCAAGAGAAGCTCGGATGTTTTCGAGATTGCTGATGGGTCTACTATTGTCGGGTACCTAGAGTACTGATGCTGCAGGTGGGAACTATCTACTGTAGAAGCTCGAACAGGGACTTTCTGTTGGAGAAGTCCGGTTTCATGAGGAATCCGGCAAAGGATCGACCGGAAGTGGACTTCGGATGGCATTGGGGAGATTCGCCCGCTGGAGGAGTATAGAGGATCTTGTGGAAGTTCGGTTGACGTTGTTGAAGTCCGACTGACACTATTGAGGGTTGATGGCTGGGGAGGTACAGCAGACATCGGAGGCGGTCGGCCGTTGTAGAAATTCAGCTGCTGGAGTTCGTTTGTTGTAGAAGTTCGTCCATAATCCATCTGCTACAAAAGTTCAGGCAGAGTCCGGTTCTTATAGAAGTTCGAATGGGGACCGCTTATTGAAGAAGCTCGGCTGAAGTCCGCTTATAACAGAAGTTCGGAAGGAATTCGTTTACAGTAGAAGCTCGGATGGAATTCACTTACAGTAGAGATCCGGAGTAGACCGCTCGTAGTAGAAGTTCAGAGTAGACCGCTCGTAGTAGAAGTTCGGATTAGACTACTTGCAGTAGAAGTTCGGATGGAGTCCGGCCCTGGTAGGAGTTCGGATGAAGTTCATCTGTAATAGAAATTCGGGGTAGAGATCCGGCTCTTGCGAGAGCTCGGGTGAAATCTAGAAGGCGATCGACCATCGTAGAAACTTGGATGGAGTCTGGTTACTGTAGAAGTCCTGCTGTTGGGGAAATTCGACCATTGACGAAGTCCCGAGGAAGTTTGGAGTAGAGTCGATCGTGGCTGGAAGAAGTCTGGAAGAGATTCGGAGAATAGTCGATCACTGCAGAAAATCGACTGATATTGAAATCCAAAGAGCATTTGGAGCAGCACGGTATATGAATGGAGGAGCTTATTATCAGAGAAGTTCGGATGGTAATATGGAAGCTTGGACGGTCGAGGGAGTTCAGAAAGACGCCACACAAGGTCGGAAGCCGGAAAAGCCCTGGAAGGATCGACTGTTTACAAACTTCGACTGGGGTTATTTTACACCCAACAGGAATCAACTTTGTTAAAACATAGATCGATCCATTATGGGGTTTACAAGTCTGTCAGTCTCCTTTAAGATTATTCTTAAGACTGCTTATCATGATCTGAATTGGATTCCAAATTAATCAATCGCAATAACTCCATATGAGATATGGACTAGGCATAAGTCGATACTTTCTTACTATAGGATTTGGGAGTGTTTGTTTAATATCAAGTATTTGCAAACCGATTAGCTTGGATCTCGATCCTATATGTATTATTTTATAGGATAACCCCAAAGAATCTTAGAGATATATTTTCTACCTTGCTAAAGAACAAAAGTTGTTCGGCATTCTTTTTAAAAGGAGAGTACCTTAGTAAAGGAACTGATGCTTTTAATATGAAACTTATGAAGTTTTACAGATAAAAGAACCGACACAATCTAATGAACCCATAGAACCGGATTTGATTAGATCAAACCTGAAATCTGTTGTAAAGGCACCATTAAGGAGATCCGATAGAGTACCACATCCGTCGGATAGATACTTCAGTTACTAGGTCCAAGAAATGATCGTGTTCAACTCAGTGAGAACAACAAGGATCTGATCACCTACATGGATGTCATGCAGAAGTCCGACTCTGATTAATGATTTGGAGCCATAAAGTCCGAAATGGAGTCTATAATGATCAATGGTGTATGAACACTCGTTGATCTACTCTAAGAAATAAAGTCCATAGAGTGTAAGTGGATCTTCAATAGGATCAGAGGGCACATATGAAAAGACAGAGACCTACAAAGCCCATTTGGTTGCCTAAAGATATCGTCAACATTATGGTATTGACCATAACAAGATATTTTCTCTTATGGCAATACTAAATATTTCAGAGTTGAAACATGCATTTTGACAAGTGATCAAAATGCATGGCTTTATTCAGAACGAAGAAGAATCCTGCAAATACAAATGGGTTAATAGTTTCTATGTGTATTTCTTGTTTTGTATGTGAATAAAATTTTTCTAATCGGGAATGACATTTCTTACATTACAGAAAATAAAGATTTCGTTGTTATCATAGTTCTCCATAAAGGACTTAGGAAAAACATCTCTCATCCTAGGAATAAAAATCTATAGAGATAGATCGAAGAGCCTGCTTAGATTATCCCAATCTACATACATAGAGTGTTTATGAGTAGAATTTATTCTATCATATACATTATGTACGAGATCGGATATAATATACTCACTAGGAGTAGTGAGTGGATACTTGCAAGATCTGGATGAGAATCACTGGTAGGTTATCTTTAAGTATTTGAGAAATACTAAGGACCGATAATTCGATTATGAAGAATATGACTTAAAACTTATAGAGTATGACTCCAGTTTTTATTTGGACATGATAGCAAGAATGTGTCGGAATACATCTTTATCCTAAATAATAGAGCAATCTACTGAAAATATTCAAGCAGAGTAATATAGCCAATTCAATTTGTGAGGCAGAATGTAGTACAGCATTCGATGCTTACAAAGAAGCTACGTGATTGTACAGATTCACTGACAAGCTAGGAGTGGCACCCTCTAATGATGGTTCTACTATATTGTACAGCACTGGAACCATAGCTCATGCTAACGAGCCAAAGTCCCATTAGCTCACTAAGTATTTTGCATCGCTACTACCTTATTTGAGAAAACTGTTAAGGTGACGTCGAACTTTAGAAGATTGATGGAAAAAAAAATTTGACCAACCCATTTACTAAAGCATCGGTATCTAGGAGTTCTGAGATGATAAATCGAAGATGTTATATGATACTATATTGATTGACTTTAGTCCAAGTGGGATTTGTTAAAAATTATGTCCTAAAGTCAATCGTTTGACGATTATGCTAATTATAAATATATATGAATTGATCAATAATAAAAATTATTTATCTTTTTTCATCACAAGGTGACATCTTCTAATGAACTTCTATGTTGTAATAAAGCTTTAGGACTACTTTGATTGATAAAAGAGAATTTATTGCATAGTCCTTAAATTAGTTCGTGATCAAACGATATGTTATTATTAGAACAACAGTAATATTAAGTGTAGATCGTTGTATGTCATATGCATTGGTTGTCCTCGTAACTAAATGGTATGGAGACACTGGTATGGCATGCAGATAAGATGCAGGAGTACATGTCACTGAACGTGACCAACTACGGAGCACTCTGCTGTCAAAGATAGCTCGTGAAAGGTATGGGTATAAGTATCCCTCCGACCTGAGATCACTACGGTGACTTGCAAGCAACTCACTGTACTTTAGTGTCAGACTATCAGAGTTTTTAATTCAGTGACGGAAGATTTTTGGATATAGTCAAGTACTTGTCAAGTCGGTGCGTAAGTCAAGATAGGATTGACCCCTTCAAATTAGTAGGAGTTAATGTATCAATGTATTTCAATTTAGCAAAACTTGGATCCGGATAATTCATGTAATGGACTTGAAAGATTGAAATATAATGTAGATGACTTACCTAGAATTGATAGTTAAATCCTAAGTCTCCTTGAGTATTAGGGTTAAAGGGATGAATTATATAGTAACCATATGTCAGTATAGGTTCTTGAATGTTGCTTCACCTTCATTCGACCTATCCGGATGTCGGGTCACTATTGCTAGATGGTTACATCGATTGGTTTAAAAATTTATTTCTGTGCTACCAACTTAGGTTTAAATCTACGAGGTCATACTCAAAAGAAGTTTTTGACTAATCATATAATTAATCAACGATTGAGAATCGTTTAAGGGTTTAATCGTCAATTTGATTGATGGTTAATCTTATGCAAAAGTTGCAATAAATTTATTCACCAAGTGTTAGTAAATTAATGAAAGATTAATTAGTAATTAGATTATTGATTAGCTTAATTTGATTGAGTAAAAAAGATTTAATAAATATAATTTAATTAGATTCATTAGGTTTAGCCCGATTAGGTTATGAGATAACCTAATCGCTAAGAGAGAATTATCTCTGATTTGATCAGGACTTTGGTTCAATCAATTTCTAATTTGATTAAAATTTAATTAAAAATTTATAAACTTAATTAGATTGGATTTCATATATTTTATTTGGATTAAACTAGATATGATTTAATTTGAATTCAAATAAGAAAACCTAAAGTCCATATAGGATTGGACTCTTCCTCCCATGCACCATGAAGTTTTGGATGCTACATTCCTCATGCACAAAATTATTTTGCATGAGATTTCTCCATGCCAAAGAAGTCCTCCGCCCTCCTTTTCTCTACGTCAAATCTGATTTGGTTTTGATAAGAAGAAGATTTTGAAATTAGATTTTAAAACATTCCTTATCAAGAGAGTTTGTTCTTATCCAAATCACTCCACACGCCAACTTATTTTTTCTCCTTATGTGTGCGACACTTTGGAGAGGATTTTTATTGTAGGAAATCAAATTAGGATCTGATTTCATGTGAAAAAATAAAAGAAGGGGCATCCCATGTTTCTTTTGGGGTGTGGAATTTGTTGAAGGGCGACACATCTTGAAGAGTCCAAGATCTCTAGGACTCTTCATCCCAACCTTATTACACGCCAATAAAAAGAACTTTATTTGTTTCTTTTGTGCATGTATGACACCAGAGAAAGAGTTCTCTACATTAAGAAGGTTTTGGGACATGGGTTCATGGAGAAAAAGAAGAGGAGAGTCCTTCTTCTTTGGGTGAGTGCATGATCAAAAAATCCTAGGGTTTGGACCAAGGATTTGGGAAGAAAGAAAAAAAATAAGAAAAATTATTTTCTTCTCCATCTTTTTTTTACCTCTTCATCTCTTCTAGAAGTCCATTCTCAACCTTTAAAAAAGTTTTAGAGATTTAAAAAATGAATCCAGATCAGCCAAGAAGAAGATCTTCGCGTGAGCTAGCACTCCCGAAGAGACCGATCAAATCGAAATTTCGAATGGACTTTCTGTAGAGGCCGAACGTATGTGCAGCTGTGAGCAACCCATAAAGATCATCTCTACCATATCTTTCAGTAGTGGCGATCATCAATCTGTGCTCAGGTATCGAGTTCTGGACTCAAATAAGTGTAGATTTGATCTACCGCTTTCATCCATGCATGCGATTTTATCATGATTTTATCATGTGATTATTTCAGATTTTATATGCAACATATCATATCATAGATCCTAAAGTAGGTTGATTTGATGATTAGATCATATGCATGTTAAATTAATATGATTAATCTATTTGCTTTCTGCTGTAATTTATTCAAAAAAAATTTGAAATACATGCATAAATAGCCTACATTTTTCAACATCAACAACTTTAAAATTTATTATGAAGTAGCAGTAGCCTTCTTAAATTTTTTGTCTAAATTTCTCAACTTGGATGTTGTGCACAATGGCTTGTATCATTGTCATCTGTAACATTAGAATAGATAAATTTTTGTCTTTCATAGTTAAAAGCATGTCTTATGTAAATGTGTTTTGTGCCTACCCTTTTGTCTAACAAGATCAATTCTAATTCGATGTTCTCATTTGTCTTTGTATTAGTTGCTTGCCACAGGCATATAACTCTAGCTTTGATGGTCCATGTGTCTTGTTCGGTAGAGAGTTCACTTAGAAATGAGTACTCTTTGGTATCCATTGACCTGCAAAATTTCAAGCATAAAGAAGGACGTATAGAAATTCAACTGATGATACCACTCTGAGATTATCAGTTGATGATATGGTGGGTGAATGTCCAACATGAATACGCTTGTTGTTGGAGACATCAGGACATAGCGAATTGATGACATCTCACAATCGTTTTGTATCAGAAGTAGTTGACATTGTTTCACAACTCGACATGGCCAATGCTTTATCGAAAGATTTGATGGAGCAATTGCTCTCTATTATAGTATGATTTTTTGCTGATGTAATAATATATAAATAATAAAATAATATTCATTCAATTTTTTAGAATCATTTCATATTCTCAACTATCTATATAAATATATTTTAATTATAAGAATATATAGAAATAGGATTCAATGTAGTTTTTTATTCATTCAGGATTTTAGTTTAATGCTTGAAAGGTTATTAGGTAGGAGGACATATGACAGAAAAAATTATATCATATGTTATATGAGGAATAGTAATTATTCATAGATGTGTTTCTGTTACAATTGGCCTCAATGAAACTACGTTATGAATACAAACTTGATTTTATAAATGTCAAAAATTAAAGATACTATTTTTGTGAGAGTTTAATAAAACACTTTTAGAATTATTTTTTTTTTTAAAAATAAAAAATCTATTACATACAAACTGTGGAAGCAAATTCTACATACAACATGCCAATATTTATTACAACAATAAATAGTTTCAATAGAACAAAATAGAACATAACAATAAATGAAGAAAAATATGTAAATGATTAAGAGAAAATAGGGAGCAACATACGGCGATAATGAAGGGGACCCTTATCTCTATCGATGATAATTTATCCTTCTAATCTCAATCCGCATCTTGATTTACAAAGAGATTTGTTCGAAGATCTCTTGTTCCGAAATTGTTCCCCTACAGAATTAGTCAAATAATAATAATAATAATAATAATAATAATAATAATAATAATAATAATAATAATAATAATAATAATAAAATAAAATATAAATTATTTGATTTAAATCTCTTATGACTCATCAGGACCCACTCCAAGTGCCTGCGTATAAAAATTGAAGATATAAACATGGTAAATGAGAATGCATATAACTGACTGTGAAGTGAGAGAGCCGTGTCACTTAACAAGAGAATAAATAAACATAAAGAAAATCTTAGAGAAGATAATAAATAAAGTAGAATAAGTATATCTCCTTCTGATAAAGTCTCTTGATCAGCCTTGCTAAAACTCCCACACTTAAAAATATCACCTTACGTCATTGTTAATTAGATTTTTTGTTCCGTATCAATTATTATTGTCTTGCAAGCAAAAAAGCCATAATAGAATCTTGACTCATCCGTTTAGCAATTAGAAGTCTTAGTTGGTTTATAGTACTTCCATATGCAAATTCATGCTTTATTAGAATCAACAAAGGTCAAAACTAAATAGAGCTGCTCAACCATGCCCGATCAAAGGGACATTTATGCTGCAGGCACATAAGCCAAAAAAACCTATAATATCCGCAACTTGATCAACCTTACCCCAAATTGGTCAGAGTTCAACAACCATGGGATCATGGTCATAATTGATTCGTATTTTGTATCCATGATCAATTATGTCTGATTACAATCAGATATGATGAGTTAGGTTCACTTTGGTAGTTGCTACAATAGTAAACATGTGTGAGAAACAAAAGACAAACAAAAAGAGGAAAATAAGCATTTGGAGAAGTTCTAGATACAAACATGAATATTGATGAAATGCATAAGACAGGCAACAAAAGAACCGAATATTTCCAAGGTGTATATTTCACAGCAGATCGATGATGTCTGGCTCCTAAAAATGCTGATCGAATCTCACAACCTAAGCTCATATTTTAGCATGTGACATGTTGGATCATTAAAAGAAATAAATTAAATAAAAGAAAGAGAGAGAAGAGAGACTCTCTCTCTCTCTCTCTTCTTCTTCTTCTTCGTTAAAATAGGGGAGAGGTTATTCTTTGAAGGCCGGCCACCTCCCATGGCAGGGGCTCTCGAGGAGCAGCAACCCCTCACGATGAGGACCCTTGGTGGCCTAGGATCCTCGGTGACCAAGGTTATCTGGTGGTGGCAGCCGGTCCGGCGGGGAAGGAAAAAAATCAAAAGAAAAGAAAAAAAAAAAAAAACAAGGGAGGTTGACTCCCCTTGAAATTCGACGGCCAGCGGCACAATGCAGCCATAAAAGCCTCCTAGAATTCGGGAAAGAGAAAAAGAAGAAGATAGGTAGATCAATACCTTGAATCCGACGACAAATTGGTGGTAGCACACTCGGAATCACTCGACGGAAAGACTCTCTAAACTTTTGATTTCGCCGGCGATTCGATGCATAACTCGGATGATACCTAGAGGAACGGGCAGAGGGATTTATAGATGGGAGTTTTAGGGTTGTTGCCGGAGTTTGATTAGCTTTAGGACTCCTTTATCTCCGATCGGATTCGAAGAGAGGAAGAGGGCTCCTTCGGGAGTCCTCCTCTTCTATTTTTTTTCTTTTTACGTTAAGATTCGTGCAAAAATTAAAAAATCTGGGGAGTTAAGATTCGTGCGGTTCATTTAAATCTTTTTCTAAGATGGACTAATTAATATAGCAGTGCACATAAACATAGCAAAATTTTTCAGTATAAGAAGGGAAAATTATAATGAAAAGTTACAATTAAATTAAGAACTGGATCATTACCGTTGGTAACCCGCACTGCCAACCCAAAGTCAGCAAGCTTCATCCCTCCTGATATCGTGAAAAGAATGTTCTCTGGCTTGATGTCCCGATGTACAACTCCCATCTCATGACAATACTTGATGACCAAAACCAGTTCTTTCAGCATTTTAGCAGCCATCTTCTCCGAGTAACGCCCCACCCTGACCATCTGATCCAAAAGCCGACCCCCTGGGCACAGCTCCATCACCAGATAGAAGCAATCCGAGTCCTCAAACATAGCTTTCAGGGTCACGACATTCGGGTGCCCCAAGAGGTGCTGCATGATCTCCACCCTGGTGCATCGTCTCCTTCCCGTTCTTCCGCAGCATCTTGCAGGCAAACACCTTGCCGCTCGCCTTGCTCCAGCACACCCTTACTGACCCAAACTTCTCCTGCCCGATCTCTCGGCCAAGCACATACTCCTGCTCCAGCTTCTTCTTCCGACGAACCTGAGTAGCCGACTAGATGCAACCCAGCTTTCTTTTGTGGCAAATCCCCCCGGCTGCGCCAGCAGCAGGTGGTCTTGCCGAAGAGCTCGGCCATGACGGTGCGGGCAGGATGCTGTGCCTCAGGGAGATCGGAAGGGCGGGCCGACGTCGGTGATGATGAGAAAGAAGGTGATGGTGGAGAACGGTAGGAGGTGGCGACAGGGAGAGTGGGGAAGAGATGGCGTCTGGAGGGTTGAGAAGCTTCGAAGAAAAGAAAAAAAATCGGGAGGCTTCTTTATATAATAATAAAAATAATAATAATAATATATATATATATATATATATATATATATATATATATATATATATATATATAATAAATAAATAAATAAATAATGAGAGAGAGAGTTTCTCTCTCTTCTTTCAGTCTGAACCCTTACTTTCTCTCTCTGGAATCGAACTTTCTCTCTCTACTTTCTCTCTCTAGAATTTTCTCTCTCTTGATGGATTTCTCTCTCTCTAAAGTTATTCCTCTAGGATTAGCATAGTGTAAGGCTTCATTTGATGATTTTGATCGAGTTTAGGGAAGAGTCTGATTTTAAGTGAAGTTTTGATTTGGGACTTGTTTAGATTTAATTTTGAATTAAAATTAATGTAAAAATATAATTTTGGATAATAGGCATGGAAGAATCTCCTAGAAGTTAGTCGATCTGTTCATTCAGTGCTCCGTGAAAGGTAAGTAATGAATCATCTTCTCGAGATATTTCATATTTATTCTGAAAATAAATAATTATTCTCTGAAATTATACATGATTTATGAAATTATGTTTTGAAAGAAAAGTGTTTTTGAATTGTTATGGTATGTCGATTATGAACACGTTCAGTGAAAAATTATGATATATTATGATACAAAGTGTTTGATATAGAATAGGATTTATGCTCTCAGCCTAACTATGTTTCAGTGGGCCCCACCAATGGGGATTATTCGTTGGTACTCAGTAGACCCTGCCAGTGGGGGTTGTGCGCTGGTGTTTGTGGACCCTGCCAGTGGGGGTTGTGCGCTGGTATTCTGTGGACCCCGCCAATGGGGGTTAAACGTTGGTCATAGTCAAGGCTGTTGAGGTACGAGTGTTTTGAATCGAATCGGATTTATGATTATATTATATGTGAATATTTGAAAATATTTGATTTGTATTAAATCAGCATGAAATATACTCTTATATTTATTTGCAGCATTATTCTTGAAAATTATATAATATCTGAATTATCTAGTTAAGATATTTGTTACTTACTGGGCTATCTAGCTCATTACCTTTCTTTTTATTTTTCAGATTCAAATAATTAATATCGAGAGTGGGAAGAAATATTGGGACAGAGCTTTTAGAAACGAGATTAGCATTGTCAACTTCATTGAATTTAGATCTATTATTTTTTTTTTATTTTTAGCAAAAAAATTTTATTGGATGTAAGACATTTGATTTAATTACTTGAATTACAGTTGAATAATAATTATTTGAATTTATTCTGCTGTGATGCATGGATATCGTGATGAGATGCCTTGCATGCTTATGGAGAGAGTTCTTCATAAGTATGCGGCGGTTGCCGCGACCCTCGATTCACAATCTCGGATCGGGGACGTGACACCCTTACTGACCCAAACTTCTCCTGCCCGATCTCTCGGCCAAGCACATACTCCTGCTCCAGCTTCTTCTTTCGACGAACTTGAGTAGCCGACTAGATGCAACCCAGCTTTCTTTTGTGGCAAATCCCCCCGGCTGCGCCAGCAGCAGGTGGTCTTGCCGAAGAGCTCGGCCATGACGGTGCGGGCAGGGATGCTGTGCCTCAGGGAGATCGAAAGGGCGGGCCGACGTCGGTGATGATGAGAAAGAAGGTGATGGTGGAGAACGGTGGGAGGTGGCGATAGGGAGAGTGGGGAAGAGATGGCGTCTGGAGGGTTGAAAAGCTTTGAAGAAAAGAAAAAAAATCGGGAGGCTTCTTCTTCCGACGAATCTGAGTAGCCGATTCGATACGTAGAATGTTGGGAGGATTTTGACAACACCATGATACTCTTTCACAGAATATATATATATATATATATATATATATATATATATATATATATATATATATATATATATATATATATATATGTTATCAGTGAAATCCTTTCCTACTTTTGCCAAATTTCTATTTTAGCCTAGATAATTTAGATCCATGGTTTATCTTAGTATCACCCACCTATTAAGATGGCTGAGACCTCCATTCTTAAAACCTAACAGAATCAAAATTCGATAGCAAGCAAATTGAAACTTCTACAATGAAGTATTTCCCTAAAGAGGAATTGCATAGACTATGCCCGGGAATTCCCTTTTCATTGAGGATTCAAGAAAAAACTCTCTTACTCATACATCATCATAGCATAAAAGTAAACTTAAAACATGTTAAATGAAATTTGCATATGGGCACAACAAAAGATGTTTTGGATACAAATACCCTTCCAAAGTTGTTGCTACATCACTAATGCCAAAAACCAAAGATTAATAAAGCAACAAGTTGTATAACCTAAACAACTTTCAGGGCTAATCGCTCAAAATTTCAGTCTAAGAATGTCTCCAAAGAACAGTGAGAATGATTCCCATGCTGAAACCTGCCACATCTTTCAACAAAAATACATAACATCCTTCACATTTTCTTTTATGCTAGAAAGGGGTTGGACCTCAACCCTCTTTTTCCGAGTATTTCTCTCACTTGCGGATATTGATCCACCATCTAGCATATCAGCTTGATTATAAATCTTGCCCTAAAAATAGGTAGATGTTCA
This sequence comes from Elaeis guineensis, assembly GCF_000442705.2. NCBI lineage: Eukaryota > Viridiplantae > Streptophyta > Magnoliopsida > Arecales > Arecaceae > Elaeis > Elaeis guineensis. Next base: position 25,541,223 of record NC_025995.2, read on the forward strand.
TATATAGTACACAAGAGGAACTAGCATGGACACAAACTTGTAAGAAACAAATTCTACATAGGTTGTGGCTAGACCTGATCATGGGCTGGATTTGGGCCCAAAAAATATCAAATTTTATATAGGCCCAGACCAAAGCCCAACTAACAATAAATAGAGTTTAGGCACAAAGCCCAACCCATAATCAGCTCTTATTGTGGGCTACTAATATGTTCACATAGAATGCTCAAAAAACTTATCTATTGAAATAGACCGAATGCATTGAGCATACCTACAGTATATAAGCAATATAACTTAGTCATGAAAAGTTAAATACGAGACTACTAATTCACATTTCATAAAGCTATTATATTTTTCAAATAATTATGCTAAGAAGTGAACTCACATGCAATATAGGTTGTAAGTTAACATCTATAATGCATCAACCATAAAGTCATTATCATCCTAGAGTACATGATAATAGATCAACCTACTTGTTCCCTAAACAAATTTCAAGAGAACAAAAAAGGAAACTAATTATTATCTCAAAGAGTCTACAAATATTATTGTATGGATGCAAATTCCATAAAATATCCAACTAAATATAATTACTTGAATATCTGCATGACTACAGAGGTAAAAATTAAACTCCATTGGGTAACAGATTTTTTTTATCCACCACCATATATGAGCACAATAAATTTTAAGTTATAATTGTCTCTAAATAAACAAACATCAACCTTGGTCATCATATCCTACCAGGTGCAATACTTCCACTTTTATCTGTTTTATTGGGTTTAGCATGCATGTCTAAAAATAAGCATATGTTAGGGGTGGCAATCGGATTGAATCGGATCATAAACGGATCGGATCATAAATAGATCAGATTAAAAAATCATCAACTCAAACCCAACCTATTTATTAAATGGGTCAAAAATTCAAACTTGAACCTGATCTATTTATTAAACAGATAATCCGATCCAAGCCGTTTAATCCATTTATTAAATAGGTTAAATTAGATTAAATGGATTAAACAGATTAAACGGGTTAAACAGATTAAACAGATCGGATTAAATGGGTCAAAAATAGATTAAACAGGTTTCAAACAGATTAAACGGGTCGTAAATGGGTTAAACAGATTAAACATATCGGGTTAAATGGATCAGAAAGATATTAAATAAATTAAACAGGTTAAATAGGTTATCTGACTCAACCCAATCTGAATATTAAACGGATTAAATAGATCAGATATCTAAAACCCAAATCCAACCCACTTATTAAACGGGTTAAATGGATTGATCCATTTATGATCCAAACCCGTTTAGTCTAAATCCAAACCTATTTATGGTGAATCGAACACGGATCGAATTGGTGGATCGAATCATATTTTGCCAGTCCTAGTATATGTGATGTCTTTTTTGTATCATCACAAATGTTATTCGAGGAATGTACTCCGTCCAATGAATAACAAGCCTAGAATGGAAAGAAAGACTTCGAAAAACATAATTAGTTTAATATGATAACAATATATTCCTATTCTACGCATATATACCTGCTGACAGCAAAATTTCTCCAGCTGATTTATACAAATAAAAAAATATAATGTCCTGGATGTCCCTCCTAAATTCCTCAATTCACAAAGTCTGACACTTTTTTAATTATATCATAATATGCATGCTGTACAGGTTCTTGAATTAACATCTCATGATCAACAGGGCAACATCCTCCATCCAATTCAAAAATATCTGGAACCTGTCTAGTTTGCCTCTCAAGTGTCCCCAACTCTCCTCTTCCCTTTCACAATAAACCCCAATGGTGAATGAATCACTACCTCTCCAAAACCTCTCCCATTACCACTGCCCAGTTCAATCCCGGTTGCTCAAGTGCATAACTACATATATTCCCTAGTTCTAGCTGTATCAGTCACAAAACTACAAAGACATGGGCAAGGAACTTTACCTTCCAAATTGCAATAAATTCATGAAGCAAGACACGTTGGAGCTGTCCTTCACTCAGACCATACCTGTGTATGAAAGAAATTAAGTTATTTCCTTGATTGATTATACTAACAGAGAATATTTCATTAGTAAACTAGCAAGAACCTGTAGAATATGATGGATTGTGACCACTGGCCTGTTGTACGCTGAAAAGCAACCAGAAGTTCCCTTGAAAACAAGAAAAGAACATCAAAATTTAGGATTGCATGTCTTACAGCTTTTGCCAGCATTAGTTTTAACTTGCCTAATCATTCCTCCATGCACTACACCCTTTTGATGATCCATCTCTTCTTTATACAAGTCCTGGATTATTTCTTGCCAATGTGGCTGGGAAGAGATTACACAACTGTAGTCCGACACCTCAGGCCAATCAATTGAAGCGACAAACTACATATTGCTCATTAACCACATTCATTACATTTTTAAAATACCCGAACCAACTGACATGATGATATCTGGAAAAGAAACACATAATACGTATAAAAAACTGATGAAGCTAAATAGTTTTCTATACTGTTTGAACAAATCAAAACTATTGTAGGCATGCAAGCAAGGCATTATTAGCAGGTATAAATTGAGATGAAAGGCAAAGAATAATAAACAATAATGAGACAAACCGCAGCAATTGAAGAAGATGAATGATCCTCTCCAGGAGGGGGTTGTGACACGTCAGCTCTGAAGACAATTGTAGGAACATGTTGAACAAGTCGTGTATTAATGGAATTTTCAAGCATGGTATTTCGTCCTCCAACCTATTCAGTTAAGAGAGAAAGTACGTTGAAATTTCAGTAGCCAGACTAGCAAAATAGAATGAAGACAGATCACATACCTTGACATTACTCTTCAATGCCAGATTACCTAGATATTTTGGTTTTGCGTTAAAAATGTTTTTCTGTAAGCAGCATTGTGATACTATCCTTAGCTTCGTTTCGCATATTCTCTTGATCCTTCCTGTAATGATACAAAGCAGTATAAAAGTTCTGTTTGTACCAACCTAGACCAGAAATAACTTCCGGACTTCATAGTTGTCCCAGTTTGTGCGTATCATAAATATTATTAGCATCAGGTAAAATTACTATTAGGAACTGCAGTTGTTTTCCCTTAATGCCTTGACGAGCTAGTGCCGCATCAGAATACTTTCGTACATCTCGCGGATCATTAACAAGAGTCCCTAAGTAAGCTGCCTGAATATCGATTATTGGGTCGCCATTGCATACCTTCAAGGTTAATAGCAAATTTAGCTATGTTCTGATATTGTAGTTATCACGCCCCCAACCCGAGATTGTGAATCGAGGGTCATGGCAATCGCCGCATACTCATAGAAAACTCTTCCCATAAGCATGCAAGACATCTTATCATGCTATCCTAAAATAGCAGCGGAATAATTATTCAATAATTTAAATCCAAAACATAACGACCTAAATTTTTTTCTTTAATATCTCAATAAATTCAATAACAATTCAAAGGCTTTGCATCAAATTCAATAAGCCTTTCAACCTAAAATAAAAGTATGAAGATACTACTTCTGATCACTCTTCCATTCATATCTTGTATCATCTTAATTTCTCAACATCTGTAAAAACAGTAAAATAAGAGGTAATGAGCTAGACAGCCCAGTAAGCAATGATCACTTCTCAACAGATTTCATCAGGCATATAAGTAAATAATCATTTATAGAAAATAAGCATATAGAGTTCATCAATTCAAAATCAATTTCAATTATGCAATATAATTCATGCCAAATTTATTTCTTTTCTGAAAATTCAAGTTTCTTTCGAGATTTCAATTTATTTTGTTCTTCAATTTCTTTTCGTCAACCATGAGCTATAACCACATTTTTTCTGTGGCAGGGTCATAATACCGCGTATCTGCTTGCGGTAGGCTGCGAATCATCTGGCAGCCATGTCCTTTGGAACCGCTGGTCTCGCTGGCGGTTTGTCGCTGGTCTCGCTGGCGACATATCGCTGATCTTGCTGGCGACATAAACCCTTAGGACAATCAATTGCCAACGTATATGCCCCCATTGACAGGGTTCTTTACATAGTCAGGTTGTCAATTCTTATTGTTTCTTATATCATAATTCTTCATAAATCATGTTTCATATTCTAATTTCGATAATAAAATATATAATCATGTAGTATCGAAATCAATCAATATAATGTATCATAAAATCAATATGTTCAATCATGCTACATCATAACATTTCAAATAAGATATTTTCATAACAAAATATCATTCATCCAATTCATGCATCGTTTCACAAATCATGTCAGAAGAATACATTATAATTTGCCGATAAATCTAGAAAAAGTGAAACATTACTTACCTCGAACGCATTCCAATAAATCCATATAATTCTATAAATTTTCTTCCAAAAATTCTGTTCGTAGATCATATCGCGATATCCCATGATCAAACATCCACAATCCTATACAGAATCAATTTCAATAATTAGAAAGAATACGAATACCATATTTCAACGATTTAGATTGGATCCGATCATCTAATTTCATCTAATCAAAATCTAATTAGGATCTAAATGATCCAAAGTTTGACTATCAGATCAAATCAGATTCGAAGTGATAGGATCGAGGTTTCTTCATCGATTTCATAAAATCAAGTGGAGAGAGAAAATCAGAGGAGAGAGAATTCATGAGATACAATTCGAATTGATCAGGTGACACAATCCAACATTACGATTGGTCTAATATCTCAATTGGTGAAATCAACATGATCAAATCAAGCCATGGCTAGATCGAAATCATGGGTAATCAAATCTAAAGATTCATGGTCTGATTAAGGTGGGTGCCAGTACGCTGTCTGACAATCATGGATCAGGATTCTTCATTAGAATCAGATCAGGACTATTGAAAAAAAATTTCTTCATTCACTAACCTTTTTAGAGAGAGAATCAATCAAGAGAGAGAATACTTTAGAGAGAGAAAATTCTAGAGAGAGAAAACTCATCTTGGATTCTTCAGACAATATGATTCAACAAATTCGATCAATCAAATCAAATCATGCTGAAATTATCATGTGGACAATTCAATAAGATGATGAGAAATAAAATCTAAAAAATACCTGATCTGATCAAAGTGGATGTCGGTGTATCGTCCGACGATCACAGATCAAAAATCCATTACGAGAATCATTTAAATTCATCATCATTCTTCTCAAAATTCTAAAAATCTTAGGAGAGAGAAATAATCTAGAGAGAGAATTTTAGAGAGAGAAATTAGAGAGAGAAAGTCCAATTCTAGAGAGAGAAAATACTAGTTCAGTCTGAAGAGAGAGAGGGAAGAGAGAGAAACTCTCTTTCTCATATTTTATTATTTATATCATTATTTATTAATTAATTTAATAATTTTTCTTTTCTTTTCTTTTCTCTCTCTCTTTTTTTTTTCTTTTTCTTCACGGAAGAGAGAGGAGAAAATCCTATTTATTATTATTATATTATTATCATTTTATTTTTCTTCTTTCTTTTTTTTTTCTTTTCCTTTTTCTTTTCTTTTTCTTCTTTTTCTTTTCTTTTTCTTTTCTTTTCCTTCTTCTTCTTTTCTTTTTCTTTTTCTTTTCCTTCTTCTTCTTCTTTTTCTTTTCTTCTTCCCGTGGACTTATTTTGGGCTGAAACAGGGGACCTTGAGGTCCCCTCGTTGGGTGGCCGGCCGGCGGCACAGCCGGCGTGGGACGGCAGTCGGCAAGAGGGGGTGACTCGCCGATAAGAAGAGGGCCAAACCGGTGGTCGGCGGTGACCACCGGCGACGGCAAAACGACAAAAAAAGAAAATTCTTCCGCAACAAAATCCGGCGACTCCGGTCATCGGTGAGCGTGCACATCGGCACGGGAAGGAAGGGGGAGAAGAGAGGAAGAGGAGGAGGCTTACCTCCGTCGCCGGTGAAGCTTTTCCGGCGAGAAAATGGACGGCACAGTGACGGGTCTCCGTAAAGAATTTCCGACGATTGCCGCCGTTTTGCCCCGAGATTTCTCGATGAGAGGAGAGAGGAGGGTTCTCCTCCTTAAATAGAGCTGGAGGGAACTTGTTTCCGACTCCGATTAGGAGCCGGTGAACGGAGGAAGAAGACTCCCTTCGGGAGTTCTTCTCTGTTTTCCTTCCTTTTTTTTTTTATTTTGGGCTTTGGATTCGTTGCTTGGGCCGGGCCTCACATTCTTCCCCTCTAAAAGAAATTTCGTTCTCGAAATTTTTCTTGCCTAAGTCTTCATAGTTTCTTACTTGAATCTCATCCACAAATATTTCGATATTCTAATTCTTGATATAAATTCATTCTTAAATCATTTCATAAGAAAAAGTTGGTACATCAAATATCTATCTGAACGGAACCATCCATTTTCTTATTTATCAAGATCAACATCTCAAAGATTTTCAATATTTCAAGATTTCGAAATTATGATCTCATTTCCTGTAAAAATTAATATTCAATATCTCATGACTCAAATTAAAATCAAATCTATCTCTTGTGAATAGAAAAAGGTCAATGTCTCTATTCTTGCATAAGAACTTCATTCATCATCATTTATTTATTTATTTTAAAATATTAACCACTCTTAATTTCAATCCATCATAAGATAGGAAAACATACTTCTATGAATCATATGATGACATCCCAATCAATCAAAATTCAAAAATATTTTCTCTTATTCATACTTTCAAAGGTTGAAGATTTATCATCTCATTCTCGAACTTTTGATATTTTAATTCTCGATACAACTTCATCATTAAGTCATTTCATAAAGATCAGTATCACCATTGTTGATTGAATCAATATCACTATTTTCTAGTCATCAAAATTTTCTTACTCAAACCCTCAAACTCTTAAATATTCTAATTCTTGAAGCAAATTTTACCATTAAGTCATTCCATAATAAAAATCAATAACTCAAAAATTGATCTAAATCAAAACTATATTTTTCAATGTCTCTATTCTAAGTAAGTATATCAATTTTCTTTATCTAAACATTAACAACTCTTAATTAATCGATTCATTATCAAATTCTTATTGTATTATTTTTTTTAATATTATTCTTTCTAATATCAATAATTTTTTTTTTGTATCAAACCATATCATCTATCATAATTTCTTAACTCAAAGGGTCAACATTCCTGGCTTACTCAAAATAATCCAGATTACCATGCTTCTGCTGCGCACTCTGATCTAACAATCAAAATTTTTTAGGTTCACCAAAAAAAAGTTTGATCAAATTATTTCTTTACCTTATCAATAGAAAAGATCTAAAATTTCAAATTTCAATTAAAGTCAAAGATTAACTTTCGATTCTCATTCATACTTTTATCGGTATACAAAAATCTTGATTAACCCTTGAGTTCAATATCATATTTAAACCATCATATAGATTTACTATAATCAATATGAATCAAATCTCAATTCTCATATCAATTCAATTCGATAATTTTCAAATCAAAAATCTTTATAAGTCAAATCAACGAGAAAATCCTTCGATGCTCCATCAAATTTGGACATAATCTGAATATATATGAATTTCAAATCATTATTATTATTATTATTTTTTTTAAATTTCTATCATCAGAATCTTCAATATCTATCAAATATCCTTTCATAACAATTATACAAGCTTCAAAAATCAAATCTCCATTTAATAATAGATTCAATTAAGGACCTCGTTAACAAAAGCAAAGGAACTCCATATCAATTCCTAAATCCAAAATTTTTAAATTATAAAATTTACATGGATCCCTTAGTCTGAAATAAATATAAATCAGATTTTTTATCTTAATCTAAAGATATCAATTTTTCATTAACAACCTCAACAATAATATCAGAAAATTTTTTGATCAACTTAGATACGAAATCTTTAAATTGAAATTTCATACACATCATGTAGTCTCCAAAAGACATAATAAGATCCATTATCTAGATCTAAGGATGATGATTAAAGATTCTAGTACAATAAATATTCTACAATCTCAAAATCAATTTTATCAATAAAAAATAGGCTTCTTTGCAATATCTCCAAATATGCCTTCATCCTAATATGCCATTTTATATATGATCCACATACCAAGTTTAATTTCGATAAATATTCCAATCAAGCATCATAAAAGATTTTTCTTAGCCCATTCTGGAATAACATTTTATTATCAAATCTTTATCTTGCCAATAATAGTCAATCTCTCAACTAGAAGTAATATCATAGTATTATTCTCACATCGAATTTGAACTTTCGATTCACTTGAATAACCAATGATCAAATTAATAACCATAATGCACAATAAAATTTTATGTCAATCCTTTTGTGATTACTTTCGATCAAGATCTAACTAATCATATCATGATCTATAGATCATCCATCATATTTTAAATTCTATATGTCATAATCTCTTGCGATCCTTTTATACATAATCTCAATGTTTAACCAAAATTTTTAAATATTTCTCCCACTACAATCATCAAAGATCTACACTATAATGTCCCTGGTGTCTATCCACTTACACCCATTCTATATCTGATTCTATGTTTCATAATTTATCCACTTATGCTCTGATACCACTATAATTGTCATGTCCCCAACCCGAGATTATGAATCGAGGGTCATGGCAACCGCCGCATACTCATAGAAAACTCTTCCCATAAGCATGCAAGGCATCTTATCATGCTATCCTAAAACAACAGCGGAATAATTATTCAATAATTTAAATCCAAAATATAACGACCTAATTTTTTTTCTTTAATATCTCAATAAATTCAACAACAATTCAAAGGCTTTGCATCAAATTCAATAAGCCTTTCAATCTAAAATAAAAGTATGAAGATACTGCTTCTGATCACTCTTCCATTCATATCTTGTATCATCTTAATTTCTCAACATCTATAAAAACAGTAAAATAAGAGGTAATGAGCTAGACAGCCCAGTAAGCAATGATCACTTCTCAACAGATTTCATCAGGCATATAAGTAAATAATTATTTATAGAAAATAAGCATATAGAGTTCATCAATTCAAAATCAATTTTAATTATGCAATATAATTCATGCCAAATTTATTTCTTTTTCGAAAATTCAAGTTTCTTTCGAGATTTTAATTTCTTTTGTTCTTCAATTTTTTTTCGTCAACCATGAGCTATGACCACATTTTTTCTGTAGCAGGGTCATAATACCGCGTATCTGCTTGCGGTAGGCTGCGAATCATCTGACAGCCATGTCCTTTGGAACCGCTGGTCTCGCCGGTGGTTTGTTGCTGGTCTCGCTGGTGACATATCGCTGGTCTTGCTGGCGACATAAACCCTCAGGATAATCAATTGCCAACGTATATGCCCCCATTGGCAGGGTCCTTTACATAGTCAGGTTGTCAATTCTTATTGTTTCTTATATCATAATTCTTCATAAATCATGTTTCATATTTTAATTTCGATAATAAAATATATAATCATGTAGTATCGAAATCAATCAATATAATGCATCATGAAATCAATATGTTCAATCATGCTACATCATAACATTTCAAATAAGATATTTTCATAACAAAATACCATTCATCCAATTCATGCATCGTTTCACAAATCATGTCAGAAGAATACATTATAATTTGCCGATAAATCTAGAAAAAGTGAAACATTACTTACCTCGAACGCATTCCAATAAATCCATATAATTCTATAAATTTTCTTCCAAAAATTCTGTTCGTAGATCATATCACGATATCCCATGATCAAACATCCACAATCCTATACAGAATCAATTTCAATAATTAGAAAGAATACGAATACCATATTTCAACGGTTTAGATTGGATCCGATCATCTAATTTCATCTAATCAAAATCTAATTAGGATCTAAACGATCCAAAGTTTGACTATCAGATCAAATCAGATTCGAAGTGATAGGATCGAGGTTTCTTCATCGATTTCATAAAATCAAGTGGAGAGAGAAAATTAGAGGAGAGAGAATTCATGAGGTACAATTCGAATTGATCAGGTGACACAATCCAATATTACGATTGGTCTAATATCTCAATTGGTGAAATCAACATGATCAAATCAAGCCATGGCTAGATCGAAATCATGGGTAATCAAATCTAAAGATTCATGGTCTGATTAAGGTAGGTGCCAGTACGCTGTCTGACAATCATGAATCAGGATTCTTCATTAGAATCAGATCAGGACTATTGAAAAAAAATTTCTTCATTCACTAACCTTTTTAGAGAGAGAATCAATCAAGAGAGAGAATATTTTAGAGAGAGAAAATTTTAGAGAGAGAAAACTCATCTTGGATTCTTCAGACAATATGATTCAACAAATTCGATCAATCAGATCAAATCATGCTGAAATTATCATGTGGACAATTCAATAAGATGATGAGAAATAAAATCTAAAAAATACTGATCTGATCAAAGTGGATGTCGGTGTATCGTCCGACGATCACAGATCAAAAATCCATTACGAGAATCATTTAAATTCATCATCATTCTTCTCAAAATTCTAAAAATCTTAGGAGAGAGAAATAATCTAGAGAGAGGATTCTAGAGAGAGAAAGTAGAGAGAGAAAGTTCAATTCTAGAGAGAGAAAATACTAGTTCAGGCTGAAGAGAGAGGGAAGAGAGAGAAACTCTCTTTCTCATATTTTATTATTTATATCATTATTTATTAATTAATTTAATAATTTTTCTTTTCTTTTCTTTTCTCTCTCTTTTTTTTTTTCTTTTTCTTCACAGAAGAGAGAGGAAAAAATCCTATTTATTATTATTATATTATTATCATTTTATTTTTCTTCTTTCTTTTTTTTTTCCTTTTTCTTTTGTTTTTCTTTTCTTTTCTTTCTTCTTCTTTTCTTTTTCTTTTTCTTTTCCTTCTTCTTCTTCTTTTTCTTTTCTTCTTCCCGTGGACTTATTTTGGGCTAAAACAGGGGACCTTGAGGTCCCCTCGTTGGGTAGCCAGCCGGCGTCACAGCCGGCGTGGGGCGGCCATCGGCAGGAGGGGGTGACTCGCCGATAATAAGAGGGCCAAACCGATGGTCGGCAGTGACCACCGGCGACGGCAAAACGGTAAAAAAAAAAAATTCTTCCGCAACAAAATCTGGCGACTCCGGTCGTCGGCGAGCGTGCACATCGGCACGGGAAGGAAGGGGGAGAAGAGAGGAAGAGGAGGAGGCTTACCTCCGTCGCCGGTGAAGCTTTTTCGGCGAGAAAATGGACGGGACAGCGACAGGTCTCTATGAAGAATTTCCGACGATTGCCGTCGTTTTGCCCCGAGATTTCTCGATGAGAGGAGAGAGGAGGGTTCTCCTCCTTAAATAGAGCCGGAGGGAACTTGTTTCCGACTCCGATTAGGAGCCGGTGAATGGAGGAAGATGACTCTCTTCGGAAGTTCTTCTCCTCTGTTTTTCTTTCTTTTTTTTTTTTGTTTTGGGCTTTGGATTCGTTGCTTGGGCCGGGCCTTACAGTAGTGCAATTAATTTTCAACATTGAATGTGTAGAAGATAAAAACACAAGTACCATCCCACAGGTTGAACATATCTCCATCAAACTGTGACAAAACTGAGACACTGCATTATGATGGGTGGAAGAAAAGTTTATGCATGTCCAATAGTCGATCCTTGCTGGAGTAACCATTTTCTATGCACATCAAAGCAGGATGCGTTACCTCACTATATGGAATTTGGATAAAGGAGGCTCTGTTTTTAAGAGAAAGATATATAGTCGCTCGTATATAAATCATTGCTGAGCCATGATGATGTTCCGTCAGGAACAAGCAATTTGCCCGTAAATGATATGCAAACTTTTATAGAATTTATATACTCCTCTCTAAATCCAGATCACAACTTGTCTATAAAATGTGAAGCTAATAGACTGCTCACGCAGCAAAATATGTTTAATAAGGACATTTTCTTCAAGACAAATAAAGACAAGAATATTCAAGGTTTAAGAACCAGGAGATAATCTATGTCACCTTACTAATCATGTTCCACTGACCAAACACCGGTCCAACAATTTTCTCCATGCCAGAGCTGTGATTCTTGAGCTCTGATTCAAAATAGGAACTTGGATAGTGACAACGTCCTTAAACATAATATGCATAGTTTCAGACTTTGAGGCAACTGTATTTACCACAGAGTTGGCGGAATATGGGCTTCAACTTGTTATATATGGAATAAAAATTCAAAGATTTTTTTTTGACGGTTTCAAATATTTAGTATATATTAAATAATTTAATTATTATGATTTTTTTTGTTTAAAATTTTAACCTCTTTTTGACCATTAGAGGAGAGTTATTGGGTTGATTTTATTTAGATGGTAATGGGTCTTTTTGGATGCTCATAAAAAGAGCCCCTAAATAATCCATTGGATATAACAACCTCTCCTCCAATCTAAAATAGCTTGAGAATAAGGAGTTACTTCCTCCTCTACTCTCTTAATTGTGTTCTCCTTCTTTTCTATCTTCTTTTCTGGATGACTTCTGACCAAATATGAGTTCACCAAGGATTTGCTGGAGTCACAGCATCTCTATTAGATCGGATCTGTTGTATCTTAGAGGAAAATCAAGCCTGAAGCTCGTGCTGAAAAAAAGATGGCCGAAATTTCTCTAAAGGTCAGTGCCTAACACACTTTAGATCTTGTCAAGCCAGTGACCTGACTGTTTTGCAGTGCCCCTGGAACAAGATTTTGCCATTTTTTTATTCTTTATTTCTAACATTATTTAGAAAAATTATAAGGTCCCTTTTTATGCTTCCTATTGAGGATATTCTCTCAAACCTGAGAAATTTAATAACATTGAAGGGAAGAAAAACTGTTTCTCTTTGGATAGCTCAGGTTGTATATAAAATTTTTTTATTAATCTATATGAATAAAGATCAAATCTTTATCTGGATAGCAGTAGAATAGGAAATCAAATCTTCAAAAATCTGAAACAAACCGTCGTGGAGGCTTAGAAGTGTAGACCTTCTACTTCGCATACACGCCAGACAACACAGGAAAGTGGGATGAACTCCGATCAAATCATCTTTGCAACCTAATCAAACAAGAGAGGAGAGGTGTTGGTATGACGCCTCACACCAGCAAGGAGGACGCTCAAGATGGGTCCCACGTCAAGGAGAAAGGGGGCGGCCACAAGGGATATGCCAAGGGAGAAGGAAGGACTTCTCTCTTCTCACGCCTCTCTCTCTTTCTATCTTCTGTCAATCTGATTTGTTTGCTATGCATCTATAGGTAGAGACCCTCTCTATTTATAGATGAATCCTATGACCCAATAAGTATAGGACTCCTAACTTAAACATGCTTTGAATCAATCTAATACTTAAAAAAGAAGAACTCCAACATGAGATAGAATAGAACCACACAAGGCGCCCACAATGCACCCATATGAGATGCCCACAACTAGCACCATTTCAAGTGTTGGTTGGCCCAAGAGAGAGAAAAATCTTAGTGCAAGTTGGATTCCTCATATCTCATCTAAAATGGATCCGATTTGAATCCAATTCGAAGCTAGTTAAAAATAATTTCGAAAGGCTATCAATCTTAAACTTTTTAAGACTTTTATACCAAGTCTAACTTAAATTTTGGATCCAATTAAGTCTAATTAATTTAGATCTAATCTAAAATTAATTAGTACTTAAATCTAATCTTTCATATGCTCCATGGATCATAGATCAAAAATTATTCATCCCTGAGATCGAACATGAACCTCATATGTAGTGCTAGCTAGACATAGTTACCTCTTCAATCTTGTTTGACCCATAAGTTAATTTTCAATCAAGTTAGCTTATATGTTCAATCAAGTTAAGTACTTTCAAATTAAACACATAAACATAGGCTAATACTTTCCTACAGTGTCTGACTTGTGTGTGTGACTCTATAGGTTCAAACACTAAGCCGATAGCACAGGAACCGATTTCTACACTAATCAAAATATCATCTAGTAATGATTTCTGACGTTCAGATAGGTCAAATTATCGTAAAGAAATATTTTAGAACCCATACATATGGTTATTGCATAATTCATCCTTTTGACCCTGAATGTTCTAGGATGGTCTCAAGTTAACTGTCAACCGAGATTGCTTCATGCATATTGTATTTCAACCTTTTAAATCTATCTCATGGATTACTCTGGTCAAGACTTTATTAAATTGAAATATAGCGATACATTAGCTCCAATAATCCGGAAAGGTCAATTCCATCTTGATCCACACACAGACTTCGAATTACTTGACTATACCCAGTAGCCTTCCATCACTGCATTAGAAATCTAGATAGTCCAACATTAAAGCACAGTAAGTTGCTTGCAAGTCACTATGGTGATCTTAGGTCTGAAGGATATTTATACCCATATGCTTAGTGAGCAGTTCTTGATAGCAGAATGCTCAACAGGTGAGTCACTTGTTTAATGATGATGTACTCTTACATCTCATCTGTATGCCATACCAGTGTCACCATGCTCTTTGATTAAGAGGATAACCAACCTATATGGCACACAATGACCTCCACTCGATAAACGTCATTATCCTGTAATGACGTATCATTTAGTTGCAAATATGTTTAAGAACCATACGATAAATCCTCTCTTTATTGTATATCAATATAGTTCTAAGGACTTCATCACAACATAAGAGTTCAAGAAAGATGTAACTTTATGACGAAAAATATCAGAATAACTATTATTCATTAATCAATAATTTATATACAAAGAGAAACTCAATTATCATATGATTGATTTTAGAACATAATTTCCAACAACTTTCATTTGGATTAAAGTCAAACGGGGTAGTATCTTATACCCAACTTCTATTTGAAGTCATCGAATTCTTTAATCTCAAGAGCTTTAGTGAAGAGGTTAGCTAGGTTCTCTTTTCTATCGATCTTCTGAAGCTTGATGTCATCTTGATTCATAATCTCTCATACCAAATGATAGAGATGCAGAATATGCTACAGCATCCGATATAGCATTGTATTCCGCTTTGCATACAGAATTGATCACAATATGTTGCTTGAAAATTTTTCAATAAATAGCTCCTTCATTTAAGGTAAATACGTAGCTCAATATGCTTCTACTATCATTATAATCTGACTGAAAATTGAAATCAGTATATCCTACAAGTTTCAGATCAGTATCTCCATAAATAAGCCATTGATCTTTAATATTTCTCAAATACTTAAGAATTATTTTCACAATCTTTCAATGCTTCGCATCCAGATCAAACTGGTACCAACTCACTACCCCTAGTGAATAGACCACATCCGATCTCGTACACGTCATAGCGTACATGATAAATCTCACTGCCAAAGTATATGGTATTCTACTCATATACTCTCTCTCCTTAGGAGTTATCAGACAATCTTTCTTAGAAAGAGTAATTCTATGGCTTATTGAAAGATAGTCTTTTTTGAAATTATCCATGTTGAACCATTTCAACAAGGTATCGATGTACATGGATTGGGACAATCCAAGCAACTTTTTAGATCTATCCCTATAGATCTTCATCCCTAAGATGTAGGATGCTTCTCCCAAATCTTTCATGGAGAACTGTGATGATAACCATAGCTTCACACTCTGTAAAATCAGAATATCATTTTCTAATAATAGTATATCATTCACATATAGTACAAGAAAAATGACTACAGGATCGGTAGCCCACTTATAGACGTAAGGCTCTTCTCCATTCCTAACAAAGCCATACATTTTGATCACCTTATCAAAATACATGTTCTAACTCCTAGATGCCTGCTTAAGTCCATACATAAATCTATTTAGCTTGCACACTTTCGACTCATCTGTGGATGTGAATCCTTCAGGTTGTATCATATACACCTTCTCTTCCAGCTCACTATTAAGAAAAGCGATTTTAACATCCATTTGTCAGATCTCATAATCTAAGTGTACAGCGATAGCAAGCATAATCCGGATGGACTTGAGCATTGCCACAGGAGAGAACGTCTCATCATAGTCAATACCATAATGCTGACGGTAACCCTTGGCAACTAGACGGACTTTATAGGTCTCTATCTTCCCATCCGCTCCTCTTTTCTTTTTGAAAATCTATTTACACCCTATGAATTTTATCCCTTCGAGCGGATTAACTAGTATCCATACACCATTGATCTTCATAGACTCCATCTCGAACTTTATGGTCTCAAGCCATTTTTGAGAGTCGAACCTTTGCATAGCCTCTATATAGATGATTAGATCCTCATCATTCTTATCAAGTTCGATGGGGTCACCATCTTGGATCAAGAAATCGTAGTATCGTCCGACTAACACGGTACTCTACCGGATCTCCTTAGTGGCACCTCTATTGGCTCTGGATTTGATTCTCCAATCAAATCCAATTCTGTGTGTGTCGGTCCTTCCACCTTATGAACTTCATCAAGTTCAATTTTATAGGCATTAGTTTCTTTACTAAGAAACTCTTTTTCTAAAAAGACTGTCCGGCTACTAATAAATACCTTTTGCTCTACAGCGAGATAAAAGTAATACCTTTTAGTTTTCTTTGGGATATCCTATGAACAAGCATCTATCAGACTTCGATCCAAGCTTATCTATCTTTAAACGCTTGACATAAGCTGGACACCCTCAGACTCTAAGGTGTGAGAGTACCAGCTTACGTCCAGTCCATATCTCATATGAAGTTTTATCGACAGACTTGTTCGACACCTTATTCAAAATGTAGTAGATAGTTTCTAGAGCACATCTCCAAAAGGAGATTGACAGACTCACAAAGTCTATCATGGATCGAATTATATCTAATAAGGTTCGATTTTTCTTTTCAGATATCCCGTTATGTTATGGTATTCTAGAAGGGATCCATTGTAAGAGAATCTTATTCTCTTCTAGATATGTCAGAAAGTCACTAGTGAGGTACTCACCTCCTCAATCTGACTGAAGGATTTTTATACTTTTTCTAGTTTGTTTCTCTACTTCACCATGAAATCGTTTGAATATTTCAAATGATTCTGACTTATGCTTTATAACATAGACATACCCATACCTCGATAGGTCGTCTATAAACGTAATGAAGTAGTAGTATCCTTCTCTGGCACTTATATTCATAGGTTCGCATACATCAGTATGTATTAAACTTAGGATATCGCTGGCTCTTTCACCTTTTTTCTTAAAAGGTGATTTAGTCATCTTACCAAGTAGACAGGATTCATAGGTAGATAATGATTCACAATTATCTATCTTAAAGACATGTTCCTTGATCAACCTGTCAATCCTATTCTTGTTCACATGACCAAGCCTACAATGCCAAAGGTAGGATTCACTGACATTATCTAATTTAGGACATTTGCTGGATGTGTATATTATGCTAACAGGTCATGATATTATGTATATGCCATGTTTTAATTATCCATGCATAATTGCAGTATCATTCATAATGATATCATAAAATCATCTTTTATTATAAACTTGTAACCAAATTTGATTAAAAAACCTACAAAAATGATATTTATCAAAAAGAAGGGACAATAATGACAATCATCTAACATGACACTACTGGACTCGAAGAGAAGCTGTAAAGTTCTCAAGATCAGAATTGGAACAAGACTTTCATCTCCAACGTTAAGAAACCGCTCACCCTCTCAAAACTTTCTACTTACCTGTAGTTCTTGCAATGAATTACATATATTAATCAGACTTGCAATATCCAATACCCAGATAGTAGTATTACAAATAGAGAAATTATAAAGAGTTATTATATAAGTACCTTGTGAAGCAATCACTTGCTTCTTTTTCTTATTTTTAGGCCTGCTTAGATCAAGGGTGGCTATATAAGCAGGATAATTTTTCTTCCAATGATCCAGCTTCTTACTCACAAAGTACTCTATCTGGCTCTTATCAATTTTTGATATTTTGCTCTACTTAGAATCGACGACATAGAATTTTTGCATCTTTTTTTTTCTATTCTCTCTTAGAAGATCGACGATCTGTTGATGAATCTCCCACTAAATTCATTGGCTCCTTTTAGAGCTGGTGATCCTTCTCAAAAGTTTGCAGTAATCCTAGCAAACCATAATTCACTGTAGGCTTCATCATTCTATAATGACTAAGAAAAGGTAGGTAGGATTTCAGTAGCAAATTGAGGACAGTATCTTTGCCTAACTATTTATGCAATAGAAAATTAAGTTTGCTAAGGCATTCAGTTTGCTCAATCATGCACAGTACATGATCGATGACTGAGCCTCCTCTCGCATACGGGCATTGAACACTATGCAGGAGGTTTTGTATCTCTCAGCATCCTCAGGGGTGTCAAAGGACTCATTCAACATTTGAATGATCTCCTTAGACTACGCATCTTTGAACTTACGGCTAAGCTCATCATTCATAGCTACCCTCATCACACAACATACAGACATGCGATCATTGAGCCACTTCACATAAATATCTCACACAGCACAAGGAGTGTTGGCTGCAGGTTCTTCAGGTGCCTCATCCGTAAGGATATATAAAATTTTTTCGTGCTCCAAGATGATCTTCAACTTTCGATACCAACTATCGAAGTTGGGTCCGATGAGCTTGTCGCTATTCAACAGTGTACAGAGGGATAGTATGTTAGTCATAATTGAAAGAAAAAATATAAGCCTATTAGAATATGAATTATTTTTAATCCCAAAGACATGGATTTTAGTCTAAATATTCTCTCACTATTTTTATGAATTGGTAGCCTCTACCTCCAACTCGAGAAATTACACTAATTTCTTAGCAGGTACTAGAATCCACACAGACTACATTCGGGCCCGAGTATGGCTCGGCCAATCCTAGTGCATCTATGGGTAGGTTCATAACTAATTATTTCTCCAAATAACTTATAGCAATTAGGTTTTGCCCCAGGCTTTTCTTCAGCAGACGTGTGGTGCCTCCACTGAAAATTCTAATTAGGTCCAACTATTAATATGACAACACCAAGTGCATCAACAAATAAATGTCCAAGCCCAAGTGTGGCTCGACCAATCTGAGCATTGATCTAAAGGTACATCATGATGGTCATATGATGAATAATAATTCCAATACGTAATAGATACTAGGCATGTGGCACCTCCAATGCCTATTTGAAATATTAGACTCATTATCACGCACCTTAATGGGAGACTATGACCAAGTTATCTCATAACTCTATCATTTTATAGACCTAATAATTTAGAGAATTTAATTTTATTGACCTAAGAATAAGAGAAGAAGATGACTTGTAAGCTGCAAATCCTCCTATTGACTTCACCAAGTCATGTAGGAGATTAGACATAAGCTGGTTTAAAGACACCTAAATCAATTACACTGATTTAGTTTAATGGCATGGGTTTGCAGGAATCGACTAGTAACCTAATCAAAATATAATCTACCATGTTGGCTAGGTAAGTGAGATCAGTGAGAGGGATATGCCCTTAATTCATCATAGATGCTTCTAAATAAATAGCTCCTAATTAAAAATTACTTGATCGAATTTGCCAAACTTATCTTAGACACCAACTAGTTAATTAGTTTTAATTTGGTCCATCAGAAGATTCGAACTCAACCACAGAGCTATGGTCATAATCTATTTATTAGAGTCAAACACATGGACTTGATCAAACTTCAACTATTGAGGTTGATTTAAAAAAATCTTGACCTAATCTAATTCAATACTTAATTAGATTTAATCAATTTCTTTACTTGGTCATATCTGTTTCTAATCCTAGGTCTAACCCATTAGAAGAATCTGATTCAAGCTAACCCTTTGCCCATTGATTTATGTGGTGTCTTAATGATCTTCAATTCTCAAATCTAGATCATTCAAATTTAATTCAAAATTAAGTGTGAAAAATATGTGTTTCAGTCTGTACAACTATTCTACTAGAATTTTAAGTGAAGCATACCATATATTTCAATTCATGAAAATAAAATTTTATAATATATTTAATAATTAAATATGTGTAGGTATGATCTAAACTTCACACATACATCTCATGCATCATGATAACTTTTAGATCAATATCGATTATATTTTATGTAACATACTATTCAGATTTAAAATAATTTTATATCTAAATTTTATCTTATTATAATAAATCATAAATCATTTTAGATCTAATCTAAATATATTTTGATCAAAATAATACATAAAAATCTATTCATTTTTTGCTCTGATACAGTGTGAAATTTTCTCTGATACATTACAAAATTTGCTCTGATACAGTGTGAAATTTTCTCTGATACATTATAAAATTGCTCTGATACAGTGTAAAATTTTCTCTGTTATATTATAACATTTACTCTGATACATTGTAAAATCTTTTCGGATAACATTGTAAAAATTATTTTTTTTTCTCTGATATATTAAAAAAAAAATTTATTTTTCTCTCTTGCTCTGATATATCTTAAACTCAAAATGATCTAATACTCTTTTCAAATGTTTATGAAAATGGACAAACTATTTTTGCATATGACCATTTATATCACATGCCAAAAGAATCATATTTTTCAAGCATATACACCTACAGTGCATTCTTTTGAAATTAATGCATTCACATAAATGCTTTTGTTCAAGTGTTTTGTCATCATCAAAAAGGGAGAGATTGTTGCTCCTAGATTGATTTTGATGATTACAAAGCAGATTGAAGGGATACAAATAATTTTAAAATGAAAAAGTCCTTATGCTCTTCAAGGGCAAAATCATAATTTCACTAAAATCTTGATTTGATAGTACCATTTGGTAGAACAAATTATTTGAAATCTATTGGTGAAAATTTCATTGTGTTTGGACTTATATTTTTGAAGTTATGAATGTTTGAAGTGCATGAGTCGACTCATGAGTCAACTCATGGCACTGTGAGCTGATTGGCACGCAAAAAATTCTCATGGCACGCTGGATTTTTGACTTGGCACGACCTGTGAGTCGACTCATGAGTCGACCCACAAGGCATGAGTCGACTCATGAGTCGATCTCTGCTGATTTGAGCCGAAAAATCCAGAAATCAGACCTTCTGGTCTGTGCAACAGAAGTCGACTCATGAGTCGACTCCTGATGCATGAGTCGACTCATGAGTCGACCCCTGCGACGGAAAATGTCAGCAACGACTATTTTTTTGCCCGTTTTAATTACCTTTTATGCATCCTAAAATTGCTCTAACGGCTCTTTATCTGCCTAAATTATTTTCTCTTGCTTCTAATGTCATAAAATGCTTTAAATGGTGAAAGAAATTGCAGATTAAATAGCAGATCAAATTGGAGAGAAAATAAAAGAAGATCAATCGGCAGATCAAAAGAGAGATAAAATTCAAAGAGAGGATCCACGAGATAATTTGAGAGAAAAAGAAAAGAGGATCCAAAATCCACACGAGAGATTGTGAAAGAGATTCAAGAGCTTTCAAAGAGAGGATCTTTCAAGCCTATTGTCCAATCTTGATCTAGAGATCTTCCAAAGCTTTCAAGGAGAGAATTCTTCACGCCTATTGTTTCAACCTTGATCTAGAGATCGTTCAAAGCTTTCAAGAGATCTTCAATCAACAATCAACCTCTTCTCAAGCATTCAAGCGTTCATCCACTTTGAGAAAATTCGAAAAAGGGGTTCTTCATTTGAGTAAAGCTTTTATTGTTATATTCGCTCATTTAAGGAGCTGTTATTGTATTAATCTGTGCTCAAAATTTTTTAACTCTTTGTGAGTTGTTATTCTTGTTTTTGGAGGATTTCCAAAATAAGGAAAGGTTGATCCGAACCTGAAATCGGAGTGTTTTGGGTTTACTTGTACCCGAGAAATAAGTGATCTAGCTTGGGATAGCTAGTGTCGGAGTTCCCGACGTTTTGTATTCGGGTTGAATACAAAGGATAGTGGATTGAAATTCTTAAGTAGGATCTTGGGGAGTGGATGTAGGTGCAAGGTTAGCACCGAACCACTATAAATCCTTGTGTTTGTGGTGTGCTTTATCGCTTCACTTTATTTCTTTATTATATTCTTGCATTCCTGCTTTAGGTAATTAATATCGAATTAAAGTCTTTGTTTTGTTCTTCATAAGTATTCAGTTGGGCTTAAAATTTTTAGAAACCCAATTCACCCCCCCTCTTGGGTTGCATAGCTGGGCAACAAGTGGTATCAGAGCCGGTGCTCTAGCCCTTCTTTGATCTAATAATACAAAACGTCTAGAAGAGCTTCTTGGATCCTTGATGACTCATGAACTGAGCATGAAGCAACATCAAGAGGATGAAGTCAAAAAGAAAAGAACCATTGCCCTCAAATCCACAACTTCGCCTGATTATGAAACGGATGAATCTGAAGATGAAGAACAGGATAAAGAGATGGCACTCATCACCCGAAAATTTAAGAAGTTTCTAAGAAAAAGGAAACAGGGGATGAGAAAGAAATTCACAAAAGGGAAACAAAGCAAAGAAAAAGAGAAAGATCAACCCCTTACATGCTACGAGTGCAAGAAGCCGGGACATTTCAGATCCGAATGTCCACAACTGAAAAAAGGTCCCAAAAAGTTCAAAAAGAAGGCAATGATGGCGACTTGGAGTGCGAGTGATGACTCAAGCTCCGACGAGGAAACCTCAACAGAACAAGCCAATCTGTGTCTAATGGCACATGAAAATGAGGTAACTTCTGAATCCACTAGTGAATTTACTTTTGAAGAATTGCATGAAGCTCTCTATGATTCAATTGAGGAATTAAAGAAACTAGGGAAGAAAAACAAAGAGCTGAAATTGGAAAATTAGTCCTTAGTGAAACAAGCTGAAAATCTTTCAATTGAAAAATTCACCTTGATTCAAGAAAATCAAAACTTAAAGGATGAAATGAACAAGCTGAAATCTATAGTAGATAAGTTCACCTTAAGTTCAAACAAACTAAATATGATCCTTGAAAATCAGAAAGCTATATATGATAAGGCTGGACTTGATTATAAACCCCTGAAGAAACAAAAATTTCTGAAGAATATTTATGTAAATTATCCAAGTAACAAGTCTACAAATATTACTTGTTTCAAATGTGGTAGAATAGGACATAAATCATACACATGCCTTAAATCTACCAATACAACTATAAAGAAAATATGGGTTCCAAAAGGAACCATTCTGACTAACCCAAAAGGACCCAAGAAAACTTGGGTACCTAAGACAGAGACTTGACCTTTGCTTGCAGGTGTGTCTAGCATCCCAAGAAGGAAACAGGAAATGGTATCTTGACAGTGGATGCTCGAGACACATGACTGGTGATGAATCACAATTCATCACGCTTGATGCTAAGGATGGAGGGATGGTCACCTTTGGAGATAATGGCAAAGGAAAGATCATCGGGATAGGTAACATTGGTATCACTCCCTCCAAATACATTGAGAATGTTTTATTAGTTAAAGGTTTAAAGCATAACTTACTTAGCATTAGTCAATTCTGTGATAAAGGGTATAAAGTAAGTTTTGAATCATCTGTTTGCATTGTGACGAGTCCTATTAATGATGGCATCAAATTTATAGGACATAGGTATGGCAATGTTTATATGGTAGACTTGAATGATTTAACTAAATTAGACATGCAATGCCTAGTTTCCTTAAATGCTAAAATAAATGAGACTAGTTGGCTGTGGCATCGTAGACTTGCACACATTAGCATGCATTCTCTCTCAAAATTAATTAAAAAAGATTTAGTTCTCGGTTTGCCAAAACTAAATTTTGAAAAGGATAGAATTTGTGATGCATGCCAATTAGGTAAACAAACTAGAGTATCATTTAAATCCAAAAACACTGTTTCAACTTCTAGACCTTTAGAGCTCTTACATATGGATTTATTTGGACCAACTAGAACCACTAGTCTAGGAGGAAAACGATATGGATTTGTAATAATAGATGATTACTCTCGTTTTACTTGGGTTTTCTTTTTAGCTCACAAAAATGAAACTTTTCAAATTTTCACGAAATTTCATCGAAAAGTCTCTAATGAAAAAAGGTTTTCAATTCAAAATATTAGAAGTGATCATGGAACTGAATTTGAAAATCAAGATTTTGAAAATTTTTGTGATGAAAATGGAATTGGCCATAACTTCTCTGCTCCTAGGACACCCCAACAGAATGGGGTAGTTGAAAGGAAAAACAGAACCTTAGAAGAAATGGCCCGTACCATGCTTTGTGAAAGCAACCTTCCAAGATATTTTTGGGCAGAAGCAATTAACACAGCATGTTACATTTTAAATCGTGCTTTAATTAGACAATTTTTAAAGAAAACCCCTATGAACTTTGGAAAGGAAGAAAACCAAATATTGCATATTTTCATGTTTTTGGTTGCCGATGTTTTGTATTAAATAATGGCAAAGATAAACTTGATAAATTTGATGCAAAATCAGATGAAGCAATCTTTCTAGGTTACTTCTCTACTAGTAAAGCATTTAGAGTTTTCAACAAAAGAACTTTAGTAGTTGAGGAGTCCATACATGTTATTTTTGATGAATCTAACGATCTTCCTTCAAGGAAGAATGAGGGTGTTGATGATGCAGATCCACTAATAGAAGGTATGAAGGAGATCACTCTGAAAGATTCAGCAACTCCAGAAGACAAGGATCAAAAAGACGAACAAAATGAGAGAGGTGAAGAAATTCAAGAACAACCTCAAGGTACAAATGACCTACCCAAGGAATGGAGGTATGTTCACAACCACCCTAAGGAATTAATTATTGGTGATCCTATGCATGGAGTAAAAACCCGTTCTTCACTAAGAGATGCAGTTAATCATTGTGCTTTTGTATCTCATCTTGATCCTAAAACTTATGAAGAAGCTGAAAATGATCATAACTGGATTAATGCTATGCAAGAGGAACTTAATCAATTTGAAAGAAATAATGTTTGGACCTTAGTATCAAGACCTAAAGATTATTCAATAATTGGCACAAAATGGGTCTTTAGAAACAAATTAGATGAGCATAGAAATGTAATTAGAAATAAAGCAAGACTGGTTGCTAAGGGATATAATCAAAAAGAAGGAATTGATTTTGATGAAACCTTTGTATCTGTTGCTAGATTAGAAGCTATTAGACTTCTACTTGCATATGCTTGCTTTATGAAATTCAAATTATTTCAAATGGATATTAAAAGTGTATTTTTAAATGGATATATTTCTGAAGAAGTATATGTAGAACAACCCCCTGGATTTGAAAATCATGCTTTTCCTAATCATGTCTTTAGATTAAATAAAGCTTTATATGGTCTAAAACAAGCACCTAGAGCATGGTATGAAAGGCTAAGCAAATTTCTACTAAATAATGGTTTCTCAAGAGGCAATGTAGATACAACCCTATTTATTAAAAGAAACCAAAATGATATGCTAATTATACAAATTTATGTTGATGACATAATTTTTGGGTCTACTAATGAATCCCTTTGTCAAGACTTTGCTAAGCTTATGCAGGGAGAGTTCGAGATGAGCATGATGGGAGAACTCACCTTCTTCCTCAGACTCCAAATCAAACAATCAAAAGAGGGAATCTCCATCACCCAAAGCAAGTACACCAAGGAACTACTCAAAAGATTTGGAATGGAGAACTGCAAACCAATTGGCACACCAATGAGTCCCTCATGTAAGCTTGACAAGGATGATGAAGGTAAAAGCGTAGACTTAAAATACTATAGAGGTATGATTGGCTCATTATTATATCTAACTGCAAGTAGGCCTGATATCATGTTTAGTGTTTGCTTATGTGCTAGATATCAATCTAATCCTAAGGAATCTCATTTGAATGCTGTTAAAAGAATCTTTAGATACTTAAATGGTACACAAACTATAGGGTTATGGTACTCTAAGGACTCACAAATTAATTTGTTAGGATATTCAGATGCTGATTTTGCTGGATGTAAATTAGATAGAAAAAGTACAAGTGGAACTTGCCAATTTCTTGGAGTTAACCTAATCTCATGGTTTAGCAAGAAACAAAATTCGGTGGCACTGTCTACGGCTGAGGCCGAATACATTGCAGCCGGAAGTTGTTGTGCTCAAATCTTGTGGATTAAGCAACAACTTGAAGATTTTGGAATCAAACTTAATGAAACACCAATAAAATGTGATAATACAAGTGCCATAAATCTATCTAAAAATCCAATACAACACTCAAGATCCAAACATATTGAAATAAGACATCATTTTATAAGAGAACATGTTCAAAACAAAAATATAATTCTTGAATATGTTTGCACTGAAAATCAATTAGCCGATATCTTTACAAAGGCCCTTAGTGAGGATAGATTCTGTGAAATTAGGAGAAATCTAGGAATTCTAGATCCATTTGCCTAAAATTTCTCAATTTTCAAAGAATTGATTAGAGCTCAATTTTCAACATCCATCCTGGTCCCAAAAGCTCAGATTTATCACTCTAAAAACTTATCATTGAGCAAAATTCCTTCTCCCAAAATTTTGATTTTTTTTGGAATTTATTTGCATTTTTCCTGAATTTCTGAACTTCATGAGTCGACCCCCATGAGTCGACTCAATGGCAAACTTGTAAATCCCACCAACTTTCAACGGGTTCATTGTTTTTATAAGGGTTACTATTTGTGAGATGACTCATCTTCCCATCGTTCTTCTTCCAAAAGCCGTCTTCTCCAACTCTTCTTGCTCCAAATCCAAGGATTAATTTTGAGGCAATTCTCCCTCCTCCTCTCCACCAAAAATCGCCTCCTTCAAAAGGATTTTCTGTGCTTTCTCGCTTTGCTTGGCGCGGTTGGAACGTGCCCTAGCACTTTACTGAACTTCCAAAATCCACTTCTTTTCTCCACCAAAATCCTTCTTTACTCTCTTGTGATCCCTCCTTCACTCAATTCAAGTCTTCTTGTCTGCTACTTTTGTGGATATGGCTCCAAAGATGAAGCTTCCTCAAAGAAAGAAATCAATCCGTGAGCCTGAAGAAATTGTTCGAAAGAAAAGGCATGCTCAGTCTTCAACTGCTCCCACTCCAGTTTCAGTACCTGCTCAAGGTCCCTCTCAATCCTCCATAAGCCCTAGTGTAAATCCTCTTTCTGATAGAAAAGTAGAAACCGGGAAAAAATATAGATTTTCGGTTCTTTGAGAAAGAAGGTTTTACTTTTGCTACCAAAATTAAAAATCAAGGATGGGAACTCTATTGCTCTCTTAAGGAAGTCACCTATATTGACCTTGTTAGAGAATTCTACCAAAACCTACATTATGGAAGTGGGTCAGTGACTTCAACTGTAAAGGGAATTGATATCTGCCTGGACTCTAGGATATTGGGAGAAATACTTCAGTTGCCTAGTGAAGGATATTCATATATGGAACTCCCAATTAAAGAAGAGGGGATCAGAATTATCTTAGGAGAAACTTTTTCAGAAAGTTTAAACAAATTGGAAGCAAAGCTATTATCCATTGAGATGAGGGTCCTGCATCAGATTGTAACAAAACTCTTCTTTCCTAGGAGTGGTAGACATGACTTACTTTCCAGCAGAGATGTATGTGTCATGTTTTATGTCATCACTCAGACCCCCCTGAACCTCCCTGCACTTATGATAGAGGCCATGAGAGAAACTTTGAACAGATCCAAGGCACACTTGCCTTATGGTATGGCCCTTACTAGAGTATTTAGGAGGTTTGGAGTTAGCTGTGAGGGGGAGGCATCTACCAAGCTCTCACATGTGGACACTTTCAACCAACACAGCCTGCACCGAATGGGAATTACAAAGACTGATGGTGATTGGATCAAGGGCTCTGAAGAAAGAACTGAGGATAGAGCTGAAACAAGAGCTGAAGACAGAACTGAAGGCAGAGTAGAAGAAGAAGGTCCATCTTCTCCTGTACATGACTTCAGGGCAGCTTCACCAGATACCTAGTTCATTCCTGATACTGAGGCTGGCCCTTCAGAGTTTACTAGGATGCCCACACCAGTTTATCAGCCAGAGAGCAGAGCACCTCATTCAGAGTTCAGACTGGCTGACGATCAGATCGAGCATATATCTCTACGTGTGGCTTCTTTGCTGTCTAGTCAGTGGAGTAGTACTTCTTTTGCACCTGGAGCTACCTCTTCTGATCAGACTATTACTCCCCACATCTCCACTATATTTCAGATGATTTCAGATCAGTCCATCAGGATACAGCAACTTGAAGACACAGTCTGGAGATTGACTGGCAGAGTTCTAGACTTGCAGGGGCAAGTTCTTGCTTTGGCCCATCCCAAACCACAGGAGTCAATCATTGAGGTCACAGACCTCACTGCAGAGGCTGGCAGGCTCAGAGGAGCTCTAGAAGGTGGATATGAATTACTGAGGAAAGAGATCCGAGGATCGAGTGAGCATGCTACCACTCAGTTCACTGCTCTACTTCAATCTGTTTTCAGAGCACTGAACGTACTTGATTCTATTAGACTCACCCTTTCTGTTCAGTCCTTAGCATCTCAGCGTTCTCAGCCTCCCAGTTCATCTCGCTCTCCTGCTCGTGGCAGAGGCAGACGGGGTAGAGGACGCACTTCTGATCCATCATCTCCTCACCCTATATCTGATGACTCCGATCATTGACTTATCTTGATCTTTACTAGATCCTAGGTACTAGTGTCTTGTTCTAGGATCTGTACCTTGGGGCCATGTATTGACAATTAGCTGGTTGATTTTTATAATATGAACTATGTATTGAAACAATTATGTTTTTAATGGAATCATCTTTTGCTTATATTTCTACCTTTTGTAATGATATCGATCATATTTTGGTTATATATTTTCTTCTTGATTGAAATATTGTCTTCTCTTTGTTGTTGTTTGCTGTTGATAATTGCTATATTAAGGGGGAGCAAACATCTGTGATATACTCTAAAAGGAGAGAAATTAAAGAATATTTCTGAAAAAGAAAAGCTAACCATGTCTGATGATGTCAAAAAGGGGGAGAAAGTAAACAATTAAACAAAAAGCAAGCAACTCATTAAAAGCAAAACCCTAAATTATGAAAGAAAAAAGGGGGAGAAATTAAACAAAAAGCAAGAAAAAGGGGGAGAAATTAAACAAAAAGCAACTCATCAAAGGCAAAACCCCAAAAGCAAAATTACAAATTATGAGAAATTAATTGAAGAATTTAAAGTACAATGCTAAATACAATGCAATTATGTAACTTTTAAATTACTTCTTTACATATGCTCTGATTTACCTTAAAAATTTAAATATGCTCTGATATATTTCAAAATTCAGACTTGCTCTGATACATCTTTTGAAATTTACCTTGATACATCTTAAGAAGTTTAACTTACTCTGATACTCCCTAAAATTTCTTTTAACTTGCTCTGATACATTATAAAATTTGCTCTGATACAGTGTAAATTTTCTCTGATACATTACAAAATTTGCTCTGATACAGTGTGAAATTTTTTCTGATACATTATAAAATTGCTCTGATACAGTGTGAAATTTTCTCTGTTATATTATAACATTTACTCTGATACATTGTAAAATCTTTTCGGATAACATTGTAAAAATTATTTTTTTTTCTCTGATATATTAAAAAAAAAATTTATTTTTCTCTCTTGCTCTGATATATCTTAAACTCAAAATGATCTAATACTCTTTTCAAATGTTTATGAAAATGGACAAACTATTTTTGCATATGACCATTTATATCACATGCCAAAAGAATCATATTTTTCAAGCATATACACCTACAGTGCATTCTTTTGAAATTAATGCATTCACATAAATGCTTTTGTTCAAGTGTTTTGTCATCATCAAAAAGGGGAAGATTGTTGCTCCTAGATTGATTTTGATGATTACAAAGCAGATTGAAGGGATACAAATAATTTTAAAATAAAAAAGTCCTTATGCTCTTCAAGGGCAAAATCATAATTTCACTAAAATCCTGATTTGATAGTACCATTTGGTAGAATAAATTATTTGAAATCTATTGGTGAAAATTTCATTGTGTTTGGACTTATATTTTTGAAGTTATGAAGGTTTGAAGTGCATGAGTCGACTCATGAGTCAACTCATGGCACTGTGAGCTGATTGGCACGCAAAAAATTCCCATGGCACGCTGGATTTTTGACTTGGCACGACCTGTGAGTCGACTCATGAGTCGACCCACAAGGCATGAGTCGACTCATGAGTCGACCTCTACTGATTTGAGCCGAAAAATCCAGAAATCAGACCTTCTGGTCTGTGCAACAGAAGTCGACTCATGAGTCGACTCCTGATGCATGAGTCGACTCATGAGTCGACCCCTGCGATGGAAAATGTCAGCAACGGCTATTTTTTTGCCCGTTTTAATTACCTTTTATGCGTCCTAAAATTGCTCTAACGGCTCTTTATCTGCCTAAATTGTTTTCTCTTGCTTCTAATGTCATAAAATGCTTTAAATGGTGAAAAAAATTGCAGATTAAATAGCAGATCAAATTGGAGAGAAAATAAAAGAAGATCAATCGGCAGATCAAAAGAGAGATAAAATTCAAAGAGAGGATCCACGAGATAATTTGAGAGAAAAAGAAAAGAGGATCCAAAATCCACACGAGAGATTGTGAAAGAGATTCAAGAGCTTTCAAAGAGAGGATCTTTCAAGCCTATTGTCCAATCTTGATCTAGAGATCTTCCAAAGCTTTCAAGGAGAGAATTCTTCACGCCTATTGTTTCAACCTTGATCTAGAGATCGTTCAAAGCTTTCAAGAGATCTTCAATCAACAATCAACCTCTTCTCAAGCATTCAAGCGTTCATCCACTTTGAGAAAATTCAAAAAAAGGGTTTTTCATTTGAGTAAAGCTTTTATTGTTATATTCGCTCATTTAAGGAGCTGTTATTGTATTAATCTGTGCTCAAAATTTTCTAACTCTTTGTGAGTTGTTGTTCTTGTTTTTGGAGGATTTCCAAAACAAGGAAAGATTGATCCAAACCTGAAATCGGAGTATTTTGGGTTTACTTGTACCCGAGAAACAAGTGATCTAGCTTGGGATAGCTAGTGTCGGAGTTCTCGACATTTTGTATTCGGGTTGAATACAAAGGATAGTGGATTGAAATTCCCAAGTAGGATCTTGGGGAGTGGATGTAGGTGCAAAGTTAGCACCGAACCACTATAAATCCTTGTGTTTGTGGTGTGCTTTATCGCTTCACTTTATTTCTTTATTATATTCTTGCATTCCTACTTTAGGTAATTAATATCGAATTAAAGTCTTTGTTTTGTTCTTCATAAGTATTCAGTTGGGCTTAAAATTTTTAGAAACCCAATTCACCCCTCCTCTTGGGTTGCATAGCTGGGCAACATAAGTTTAATTAATTTAGATCTAATCTAAAATTAATTAGTATATAAATTTAATCTTTCATATGCTCCATAGATCATAGATCAGAAACTGTTCATGCTCGAAATCGAATCTGAACCTCATGTGTAGTGCTAGGTAGACATAGTCAACTCTTCAATCCCATTTGATCCATAATTTAATTCTCAATTAAGTTAGCTTATATGTTTAATCAAGTCAAGTACTTTCAAATTGGACACATAAACATAGGTCAATACTTTCCTATGATGTCTGACTTGTCTGTGTGACTCTATATATTCAAACACTAAGCCAGTAGCACAGGAACCGATTCCCGCACTAATTGAGATACCATCTAGCAATGGTTCTCGATATCCAAATAGATCAAATTATCATAAAAAATTATTTCAGAATCCATGCACATGGTTACTGTATAACTCATCCTTTTGACCTTGAATGCTCTAGGATGGTCTCAAGTTAACTGTCAATCGAGATTGCTTCATCCATATTGTATTTCAATCTTTTAAATCCATCTCATAGATTATCCTGATCAAAATTTTACTAAATTAAAATATAGTGATACATCAGCTCCAATAATCTGAAGGGATCAGTGTTGGGAATAGTGTCCCAAAGCCAATCGTCAGCCTGTTGACGGTTGTGCTCCTTTTGTATTAGTACATGAATTATAAATAAATAAAAATTATTTTGGTATTTTTTCATCACAAATGTTTCATCTTCTAATGAACTCCTGTGTTGTGGTGAAGTCCTTAGGACTATTTAGACTCGACAAAGGAGGATTTGTCGCTTAGTCCTTAAACATGTTCGCGACCAAATGATATATTGTTACCAAGGATGACAACGTTTATCGAGCATAGGTCGTTGTATGCCATATGGGTTGGTTGTCCTCATAACCAAAGAGTGTGGAGACACTCTTATGGCATACAGGTGAGATGTAATGGTACATCTGCACTGAACGTGACCAACTTCGGAGCTATTTCTGCTGTCAAGATTTGCTCCGATGAGATATGGGTATAAATGTCCCTCCGACCTGAGACCGCCATGGTGACTTACAAGCAACTCACTGCACTTAGGCACTGGACTACCTGAATTTCTAATTCAGTGACGGAAGGCTGCTGGGTGTAGTCAAGTACTTGACTTGTCGGTGCGTGTGTCAAGATAGGATTGACCACTCCAGTTTAGGAGCTGTGTATAGTCGTGTTTCAATTTAGCAAAATCTTGGCCAGGATAGTCCTAGTGAGGAGTCACAGGACTAATTGAGTTGAGCACGATTCGGATGATATCATCAGGGTTGACAGTTTAACCCTGAGTCGTCCTAAACACCGGGGTCAAAAGGGATGAATTATACGATAACCATATTCACGTAGGTTCTGAATATTGCGACTGCGATTATTCGACCTATCCGGTCATCGGGTACCATTGCTAGATGGTCACTTCGATTAGTACAGGAATTGGTTCCTGTGCTACCGGCTTAGGTTCGAACCTATGGGGTCACACATATTAGAGGTTTCTTTCTGATCTGATGGCTGATTATGAGTCTTATCTGTCTGGGACTCTATGATTGAGAATTAAGATTCTCTGATCATGAGTTCCACACATTTTGGGTACCGGGGTCAAAATTTTGAATTTCAAATTTTGAATTTGAAATTTGAATTCTTTGATCAGGGTTTCATATCGATGATCTCTGTTGCCTGATTGCCCATCGAATTTAGACTCAATATTTATGAGAGGTTTAATTAGTAATTTGATTGCTAATTAACTAAATTTGATTGAGTAATTATTTTTGGATCAAGTCCAATTGAATTGGATTCAGTTTGGATTGACCCGATTAGGTTAAATATTGACCTAATCGCTAAGGTGGTTTAGTCCCTGATTTGATCAGGGGTTAGGCTTAGTTAATTTTTGATTTAATTAAGATTTTATTGAGCCTAATTAAGCCTAATTATGTTGGGTTTAATCTATTCTAATTGTGCTTAACCTATTTAGATTAGGTTGGCTCAATTTGAATCAAACCACCTTGTTTTAAATTCCCTACGACACCCAACTTCCTTGCACCCATTTGAATTCACGAGAAGAAACTTCTCGTGAAATTTTTCTCACGCAAAACCCTTCCCCACGCCCTCATTTGTGTGCCATATGGATGGATAAAATAATTAGTTAGCCATTCAAATTCAAAGCATGTTTGAATTTGAATGGATAACTTATCACTTGCCCTTTCATCCTTATCCATTTTGTGCGCCACATTACTTACACGAGAAAAGGTTTCTCATGAAACATTTTCCACGTACAAAGAGCCACGCCCCTTCTCTTCTCATGCCCAAAAGGATAGGGATAAGTTGGTTTTCGTTTAAATTCAAATTTGATTTGAATTCAAATGTGTAACCACTTGTCTTTATCCTCTCACGCGGATAAGACACGTTCGATGTTGTTTTAAAAATGACAGAAAGGTGGGGCGTGCGCAGAAAAATTAAGAGAAAGAAAGTGGGGCATGAGAAAGGCTTTTGTGTGAGGTAAAGGTCCAAAACCTTTCGAGAGAAAAAGAAAGAAAAGAGAGAAAATTGGGCACAGGGTTTTTGGTGTGTACCCTAGGGTTTCTACCTAGGGTTCGGGAAGTGAGATTGGTGTGCCACGAGTGTCGTGAGTCCACCAAATTTTAGGAAGAGATCCATCAGTCTCTCAAGCAATTGTGTAGATGATCTGGAGCATCTGAGAAGTCGGCACATATCGATCGAAGGAGTTCGATCAACATCTGCCATCAAAAGGGTGAAATCACGAACTAGCATTCATGAGGAGCTGATCAGACGGGAGCTTCGTGTGGATGATCCGCAGAGACCAGACATTTGTGTGGCTATGATGTGATGATTAGAGCCCCCCGACGGTGATCAGATTGCGGTGATCGACTACCCGCAAAAGGTGATGTGTTCTGAACACAGTACTGTAAAAGGTTTACTGATTCAAATTTGAATTTCAAATTTAAATGCATGCTGTTGTATCATATTTAGATCCTAGTGTAGGGTTAATTAGTATTAATTAATGAGATTAATTAATAATTTCACTGTAAAATAGTAATTTTGAAAATGTTTTAAAATTACCATTTTGCCCCTGCACAAATTTTTTGCTACAAATGGTATCAGAGCATGGTTCTAGAATATGATATACATATGCTTGCATAGATTAAGGTATAATCTATAAGTTTAAATTTGAAATTCAAAATTTAAAATTCAAAATTTAAAAAAATTTGAAATTTGAAATTTGTTAGAAGTTTCAAATTTGAAATTCAAAATTTGAAATTTGATTGAAATCTCAAATTTAAAATTTGAAATTTGAAATTAGAAATTTGAAATTTAAAATTCAAAATTCAAAATTTAAAATTCAAAGATTGGAAATTTAAAATTTAAAATTTGGTTGAAATATCAAATTTAAAATTTAAAATTTGAAATTTGAAATTTAAAATTCAAAATTTAAATTTTGAAATTGGTATATTTAGATATACTTGATCCAAGTAGCAAGTAATCTAATTGGGTTGGTTGCCATGGCCGTCCGGTCATAGGAGAAAAGTAGGGTTTAAAGATCCTCTCTTCCCATTCGATGGGGTCTCCTATGGCGGTAGGGGTGCCGATGCAATTATATCCCATACCGATGAAGCAGCGAAAGGACTTAATTATAAAATTTATCATGAATGTGTTAGATTAGATCTAAAAAAAAATTTATGATTTATTTTGAGTTATTTTCTGTTATGAAATGAGCAATAGGATTGCTGTTTATGAATTGTGCTGACCCGTTTGTGAAATGAGTCAACACATTTGGTGAACAAAAAATAAAATCTTTCAAAATTTGAAAATTATTTTTGAAATGCCAAACCCTGACTCATCAGCCCAAGTACTTAATTAAAAGAATTAAGTGTTGTCTAGTAGGTCTAGAATTGTGAATTAAGACCTAAGATAATTGCATAAACTTGTGAGTCAATGGGTTAGATGAATTAGGTCCATAATTGGGTTAGACCTAAGGTTAGCTTAAAAAATAGACTAAATGGAGTAATTGGTCAAATCTAATCAAAAGTTGAATTAGATTAGGTCAAGGATACTCTAGACTCAACTTCAATAGTTGTAGTTGAATGGGTCCATGTCTTTAACTAGACCAAGATGGACTTAATTCATGGCTACGCAGTGGAGCCCTATTTACTAAGTTGATCAAAATTAAAACTAATGAACCGGTTGGTCTCTAAGGTAAGTTCGGCAGTTTTGACCAGTGGTTCTTAAGCGGGAGCTACTCGCATTGATTCGATCATTGACGAGTTAATGGCAAATCCCCACCACTGATCTCACTTACCTGGCCAATCTGGTAAGTTAGATTTTGATTAGATCACTTGGTGATTAGAGCTCACCCATGTCATTAGGTAAATCAGTGTGACTGATTTAGGTGCTCCTAATGCCAGCTTTAATTAAATCCTTTTTAATCTGACTTGGTGAAGTTAGTGGGAGGATTGAAATTGGCTGGATGATTTCTTCTCTACTATTCTTTAATAAAATCCTCAAAATTATTAGGTCCCTAAAATGATTAAGTTATAATGATAACTAAGTCATAGCCTCCCATTAAGTGAATGATAATGAGTCCATTAGTTCAATGATCATTGGAGGCCCAAAGGCCTGGTGCTCATTGGCTAATGGAATTATTATTCATAATATGATAATTTGATTGAGTCTTTCTGATGGTGGTTAGGTTGGCCGGCCAAAGTCGGGCCTGATCATTTATTGATCCGATTCACTAAATTAAGTCATGTTAATGGTTGGACCTAACCAGATCTTTTCAGTGGAGGCCAAAGCCTACTGATTAGATTCTGGGGCAAAATCAATTACTAGAAGTTGTTTAGAGAAACAACTAGTTAAGAACCTACCCATAGATGCACATGGGTCGACCAACCAAAGTTGGGCTCGTGTGTAGTCTGTGTAGATTCTAGTACCCATTAAGGAATTAAAGTAATTCCTTGAATTGGAGGATGAGGCTACCAGTTCGTAAAAATATTGAAAAAAACTTTAGACTAAAGTCCAAGTCTTTAGTATTAATTTATGTACTAATAGAGGTCTCGTTTTCCTTTATGCAGCTATGGCCACTACCCTGTCGCTCCGGTCATTATTAGATAATGACAAGCTCATGGGATCCAATTTCGATAGCTGGTATCGAAAATTAAAAAACAAACTGGGACAGTAGCACAGGGTCAGACCAAGAAGCGCAAGCATGACCAGAGCCAGGCGGAGTGCTTCTTTTGCAAGAAGCACGGGCATTGGAAGAGGAACTGTCCTCAATACATTGCCTCCCTGGACCCGAACAGGCCAAAGAAGAAGCAAGGTAATTATATGATAACTCCTTGCAACTTTTTGATTTGTGATACTATTGCTGGGTATTGGATATCGGAAGCCCTTATCATATTTGTAATTCGATGCAGGGTCTGCAGGTCAGTAGGAGATTTGATGAAGGCGAGAGGTTCCTGAACGTTGGAGATGGAAGCAAAGTTCCAGTTCTAGCTTTAGGAATCATGAGTCTTGTAATCAATTCTCATAATATAATTCTGAGTGAATGTCACTATTGTCCAAGTTTTTTATTAAATATTATTTCTGTATGCCTTTTGGCCATGTACGGTTATGATTTTTTAATAAAAAAAAATATTTGCAATATCATTTTGAATGGTGTTACAATATTTGTTGGATAATTAAATAATGAATTTACTTACTATCACAGCCTGTTAATGTGGTTCAAAACTTCGGTAAACGCTCTAGAATAGATAATGTGTCAGAAGTCTACCTTTGGCACTGTAGGCTAGGTCATATCAATAAGAACAGGATAAACAGGTTGGCTCAAGAAGAAATTCTTGAAGTTAGTGATTGTGAATCACTTCCAACCTGTGAGTCCTATCTTCTTAGGAAGATGACCAAGTCACCTTTTACTGGAAAAGGTGAGCGAGCCAGTGAACTCTTAGGTCTGGTACATTCTGATGTATTTGGACCCACGAGCTCAAGTGCAAGAGGTGGATTTTTCTACTTCATAACCTTCACAGACGACCTATCTAGGTATGGGTATGTCTATTTAATGAAGCATAAGTCGGAATCATTTGAAATGTTCAAACTATTCCGAAATGAGGTAGAAAAACAAACTGGGAAGTGTATTAAAATTCTTCGATCTGATCGAGGAGGTGAATACCTTTCCAATGAGTTTCTGACGTATCTAGGGGAGAATGGAATTCTCTCTCAGTGGACTCCTCCTGGAACACCACAGCATAATGGTGTGTCTGAAAGGAGGAATCGGATCCTGTTAGACATGGTTTGATCCATGATGGGGTTTGCTGGTCTGCCGATCTCCCTCTGGGGATATGCGCTCGAATCGGCTTGTTACCTTCTAAATAGAGTTTCGAGTAAGTCTGTAGCCAAAATGCCATATGAGATATGGATAGGACGTAAGCCAGTACTCTCGCACCTTAGGGTTTGGGGGTGTCCGGCTTATGTTAAACGTTTAATTACAGACAAGCTTGGACCTAGGTCTGACAAGTGTAATTTTATAGGGTACCCAAAAGAGACCAAAGGGTATTATTTCTACCTTGCTGATGAGCAAAAGGTGTTTGTTAGCCTTAAGGCAATTTTTTTAGAAAAGAAGTTCCTTAGTGAAAAAACTGTTGCCTCTAAGGTCGAACTTGACAAAGTTCGACAGGTGAAAAAACTGACACATGTTACTGAACCTGAACCGGATTTGATTAGATCAGATCCGGAGCCCATTGATTATGCACCTTTAAGGCGGTCTGGTAGAGTACCACATCAACCGGACAGATACTATGGTTTCTTGGTCCGGGATGGTGATCCTGTCGAACTTGATGAAAACGATGAGGATCCGATCACCTACATGGATGCAATGCAGAGACCTGACTCTGAGAAATGACTAGAGGCCATGAAATCCGAAATGGAGTCCATGAAGGTCAACGATGTGTGGACATTGGTTGACCCACCCGAAGGAGTAAAACCCATAGGGTGTAAGTGGGTCTTCAAAAAGGAAGAGGGGCACAGATGGAAAGGTGGAGACCTATAAAGCCCGTCTGGTTGCCAAGGGATATCGTCAACGTTATGGTATAGACTATGACGAGATGTTTTCTCCTGTGGCAATGCTCAAATCCATTCAGATTATGCTTGCGATAGCTGCCCATCTGGACTATGAAATCTGGCAGATGGATGTGAAGACAGCTTTCCTAAACGGAGAGCTGGATGAAGAGGTGTATATGATACAACCTGAAGGGTTCACATCTACAGATGAGTCTAAGGTGTGCAAGCTACAGAGATCTATTTATGGACTTAAGCAGGCATCTCGGAGTTGGAACATACGTTTTGATAGGATGATCACAACGTATGGCTTCGTTAAGAATGGAGAAGAGCCCTGCATTTATAAGTGGGCTAATGGTCCAGTAGTAGTATTTCTTGTATTGTATATGGATGACATTCTCTTAATCGAGAATGATGTCCCTGCATTACAGGGAATAAAGATTTGGCTATCATCATAGTTCTCCATGAAGGATCTGGGAGAAGCTTCCTACATCCTAGGGATGAGGATCTATAGGGATAGATCCAAAAAGTTGCTTGGCTTATCCCAGTCCACGTACATTGATACTATGCTGAAAAGGTTCAGCATAGAAAATTCCAAGAAAGGCTATCTATCGATAGGCCATGAAATTTATCTCTCGAAAAGGGATTGTCCGACAACACCTCAAGAGAGAGAGCGTATGGGTAGGATTTTATATGCTTCGGCAGTGGGATCTATCATGTACGCCATGACATGTACACGACCAGATGTGGCATACTCACTAGGGGTAGTGAGTAGATACCAATCTGATCCAGGAGAGAATCACTGGAAAGTTGTTAAAACCATCCTGAAGTATTTAAGAAATACTAAGGACCAGTGGCTTATATATGGTGAATCGGACTTGAGACTTATAGGGTTTACAGACTCTAGTTTCCAGTCTGATCGCGATGATAGCAAGAGTGTGTCAGGATTTATTTTTACCCTTAATGGTGGGGCTGTCTGCTGGAAGAGTTCCAAGCAGCATACTGTGGCTGATTCAGTATGCGAGGCGGAGTATATTGCTGCATCAGATGCAGCCAAAGAAGCAGTGTGGCTGAGGAAATTCATCACCGAGCTCGGAGTAGCACCCTCCCTTGTTGGTCCAGTTCTGCTCTACTGCGACAGCTCTGGAGCCATTGCTCAGGTGAAGGAACCAAAGGCACACCAGCGGACGAAGCATATTCTGCACCGCTACCATCTCATCCGGGAGATCGTGGATCGAGGTGACGTCGACCTTCAGAAGATCGATGGGAAGGAGAACCTGGCCAACCCATTCACTAAAGCCATTGCGGTGAAGGAGTTCAACGACTACAAGTCGAAGATGGGTATTAGATACTGCACCGATAGGCTTTAGGCCAAGTGGGAGATTGTTGGGAATAGTGTCCCAAAGCCAATCGTCAGCCTGTTGACGGTTGTGCTCCTTTTGTATTAGTACATGAATTATAAATAAATAAAAGTTATTTTGATATTTTTTCATCACAAATATTTCATCTTCTAATGAACTCCTATGTTGTGGTGAAGTCCTTAGGACTATTTAGACTCGACAAAGGAGGATTTGTCACTTAGTCCTTAAACATGTTCGCGACCAAATGATACATTGTTACCAAGGACGACAACGTTTATCGAGCATAGGTCGTTGTGTGCCATATGGGTTGGTTGTCCTCATAACCAAAGAGTGTGGAGACACTCCTATGGCATACAGGTGAGATGTAATGGTACATCTGCACTGAATGTGATCAACTCCGGAGCTATTTCTGCTATTAAGATTTGCTCCGATGGGATATGGGTATAAATGTCCCTCCGACCTAAGACCGCCACGGTGACTTGCAAGCAACTCACTGCACTTAGGCACTGGACTACCTGAATTTCTAATTCAGTGATGGAAGGCTGCTGGGTGTAGTCAAGTACTTGACTTGTCGGTGCGTGTGTCAAGATGGGATTGACCACTCCAGTTTAGGAGCTGTGTACAGTCGTGTTTCAATTTAGCAAAACCTTGGCCAGGGTAGTCCTAGTGAGGAGTCACAGGACTAATTGAGTTGAGCACGATTCGGATGATATCATCAGGGTTGACAGTTTAACCCTGAGTCATCCTAAACACAGGGGTCAAAAGGGATGAATTATATGGTAACCATATTCACGTAGGTTCTAAATGTTGCGATTGTAATTATTCGACCTATCCGATCGTCGGGTATCATTGCTAGATGGTCACTTCGATTAGTACAGGAATTGGTTCTTGTGCTACCGGCTTAGGTTCGAACCTGCGGGGTCACACACATTAGAGGTTCCTTTCTGATCTGATGGCTAATTATGAGTCTTATCTGTCTGGGACTCTATGATTGAGAATTAAGATTCTCTGATCATGAGTTCCACACATTTTGGGTACCGGGGTCAAAATTTTGAATTTCAAATTTTGAATTTGAAATTTAAATTATTTGATCAGGGTTTCATATCGATGGTCTCTGTTGCCTGATTGCCCATCGGATTTGGACTCAATATTTATGAGAGGTTTAATTAGTGATTTGATCACTAATTAACTCAATTTGATTGAGTAATTATTTTTGGATCAAGTCCAATTGAATTGGATGCAGTTTGGATTGACCCGATTAGGTTAAATGTTGACCTAATCGCTAAGGTGGTTTGTCCCTGATTTGATCAGGGGTTAGGCTTAGTTAATTTCTGATTTAATTAGGATTTTATTGAGCCTAATTAAGCCTAATTATGTTGGGTTTAATCTATTCTAATTGTGCTTAACCTATTTAGATTAGGTTGGCTCAATTTGAATCAAACCACCTTGTTTTAAATTCCCTGCGACACCCAACTTCCTTGCACCCATTTGAATTCACGAGAAGAAACTTCTCGTGAAATTTTTCTCATGCAAAACCCTTCACCACGCCCTCATTTGTGCGCCATATGGATGGATAAAATAATTAGTTAGCCATTCAAATTCAAAGCATGTTTGAATTTGAATAGATAACTTATCACTTGCCCCTTCATCCTTATCCATTTTGTGCGCCACATTACTTACACGAGAAAAGGTTTCTCGTGAAACATTTTCCACGCACAAAGAGCCACGCCCCTTCTCTTCTCACACCCAAAAGGATAGGGATAAGTTGGTTTTCGTTTGAATTCAAATTTGATTTGAATTCAAATGTGTAACCACTTGTCTTTATCCTCTCACGCGGATAAGACATGTTCGATGTTGTTTTAAAAATGGCAGAATGGTGGGGCGTGCGCATAAAAATTAAGAGAAAGAAAGTGGGGCATGAGGAAGGCTTGTGTATAAGGTGAAGGTCCAAAACCTTTCGAGAGAAAAAGAAAGAAAAGAGAGAAAATTGGGCACAGGGTTTTTGGTGTGTACCCTAGGGTTTCTACCTAGGGTTCGGGAAGTGAGATTGGTGTGCCACGAGTGTCGTGAGTCTACCAAATTTTAGGAAGAGATCCATCAGCCTCTCAAGCAACTGTGCAGATGATCCGGAGCATCCAAGAAGTCGGCACACATCGATCGAAGGAGTTCGATCAACATCTACCATCAAAAGGGTGAAATCACGAACTAGCATTCGTGAGGAGCTGATCAGATGGGAGCTTCGTGTGGATGATCCGCAGAGGCCAGACATTTGTGTGGCTACGACGTGATGATCAGAATCCCCGACGGTGATCAGATTGCGGTGGTCGACTATCCGCAAAAGGTGATGTGTTCTGAACACAGTACTGTAAAAGGTTTACTGATTCAAATTTGAATTTCAAATTTAAATGCATGCTGTTATATCATATTTAGATCCTAGTGTAGGGTTAATTAGTATTAATTAATGAGATTAATTAATAATTTTGTTGTAAAATAGTAATTTTGAAAAAGTTTTAAAATTATCATTTTGCCCCTGCACAAAATTTTTGCTATCTATCTTGATTCACACATAGATTTCATAAGTACTTGACTGTACTCAGTAGCCTTCCATCACTGTATTAGAAATTCTGATAGTCCGACACCAAAGCACAGTGAGTTGCTTGCAAGTCACTATGATAATCTCAGGTCTGAAGGATACTTATATCCATATGCTTAATGAGTAGTTCTTGACTATAAAATGCTTAGTAAGTGAGTTACTTATTCAGTGATGATATACTCCTACATCTCATCTGTATGCCATACCAGTGTCACCATACTCCTTGGTTAAAAAGATAATCAATCTATATAGTACACAACGACCTCCACTCGATAAACGTCATCATCCTATGATAAAGTATCATTTGATCGCAAATATGTTTAAGAACCATACAATAAATCCTCTCTTTATCATACACTAACATAGTTCTAAGGACTTCATTACAACATAAGAATTCAAGAAAGATATAATTTTATCATGAAAAATATCAGAATAACTATTATTCATTAATTAATAATTCATATATAAAAAAAAACTCAATCATCACATGATTGATTTTAGGACATAATTTTCAATAAAATTTAATGACCATTTCTTTAAAAAGTGGCAAACATGAAGGATGAATTGCCTTACAGCCTTAGACATCCACTATGTGGTCATGGAGGACACTCTTATTGTAGAAGGTCCTATCCACCGGAACCAAGAGTCATATTTGATCAAATTTCTTCGTAACGACTATATCTATCATGGATGCATTCTAAGCCATTTGTCCTATCTCTTTATGATGTTTTCATCAACACAAGGACCTCGAAAGAACTTTGGGAGTTATTGGAAAGAAAATATGATAAAAAAGGTGCAAAATTAGAAAAATATATTATTGGTCAATATTTTGATTATAAAAATTGATAGCCGTTCGATCCTTGAGCAAGTTTATGAACTACAGAGTCTTGTTCAATGGATCATTGCCAAAGAAATCCACCTCGATGAATGACTACGAGTTCTTGCTATTATAGATAAGCTTCCTCCATAGAAGAATT
This sequence comes from Elaeis guineensis, assembly GCF_000442705.2. Lineage (NCBI taxonomy): Eukaryota > Viridiplantae > Streptophyta > Magnoliopsida > Arecales > Arecaceae > Elaeis > Elaeis guineensis. Next base: position 25,584,374 of record NC_025995.2, read on the forward strand.
TTCACCCCTCTCTCAAACACAAAGAGCAAATATGAGTCGACTAGATGATCTAATAGCCTCTAGTCAAGGAAAAACATAGATCTTTAGATATAAAAATCTCTAAGGACGATATGGCAGTTGAAACCAACATCGTCGAGAAATAAGATAAATATAAAAATAAAATAAATATAGAAATAAAGTAAATGTAGAATAAAAAGAAGAACCAAAATCCACCTAAACCTAAAATCCAAAAGGAGAAAAGGATATATTATGTCTATGGCAAATCAGGGCACCTTGCAAAATAGTGCCGCCATAGGAAGAATTAGGTGAAGGGTTATACCCAGGTGATGCATGTCGTAGTGCATCGAAATTAATTCTGCTCACTTACTATGTAGATAGGATGAGTCAGAATCATATTCACAGAGATCTTAGTTGATTGTTTCGAAAATACAAAAGAAAAAAATAATAGATTGCGAGAAATGCAAGAAAGAAACAAGAAAATTATAATAAAAATATTTTTCATTGATCAAATAAAGAAGCATACATAAAGAAAAAGAAACGAAAGTGTGATACAAGTCAATTAAATCAAGTTGATCTTCTAGTTATGCCCGATGGTAGATGTGCCTCCTTGAATTCTTCATCTTCCTCCATGTAGACAGTGGCAGGATGGTTGGAAGGCTTGGTCTTAAAATTTCAAGAAAGAAAAGTAGATGAAAGTATGAAAATATAGAAAAGAAGGATAGCGGCACTTGGATTAGGACCTCTCCTTGATTTGATGGAAGGTGTGCTAGGGTTAGTAACTCTCCTAGACTTCTTGAGACATAAAGAAGGGATCTTTGAAGGAATATGGTGATGGCAAGGAAGAAGAAGAGAGGTTGCTAGGGTTAGTACCTCCCCTAAACTTATAAAGAAGAGCAGAAGAGGGAGAGAGAGAGGGGCAGCAGCTTGGAAAGAAACTTAGGCGTTGGCTTGATGGAGAAGAGGAGGGGTTGATCCCCACAAGGGGGTTGATGTCCCTTTGGAAGAGAAGGGGGCATGTATTTATAGAGAGAAGGTGAGATGAGAGAGAGCTAAGGCATACGTGAAGACCTTTAGATGAAAGGGCATGGGAAAGCATGTAAGAAACAAAGAATGGGGTGTGAGAAACATGTAATATGAGAAAGAGAGAGGGCATGGTGCTTTGGCTTGGAATTAATATGGGGCAGCAAAAAGAGCACCTTGATATGGCACCAAGTTCTTTCTCTCCTCTTCTTAGGATTTTGTATGTGGTGGCTCCTTGATAGCACTTAGATCTTGATACATTGCTTCTTAGCCCTTGACTTTTAAGTCATGTTCACACTTGGTTCCATGTAAAAGATTATCTTCTAATCTGGACCCTTAATTAGAGAGGTTGCATCTGATCCCTTCATGAATAAATCGCATTCACACTTGAATAGGAGCTGATTATCTGATTCACTCAAATTTGATTTGATTTGAGTTTAATTTGAATCATATGAACCCAAGCTCCCAATCACCTACAAAATAGACTAGAAAGTATCAAATTCTTAATAGATAAAGAGTAATAAATAGAATTATGTACTTCTAGTGACTTAATTCAAGTGTTCATCATAACCCTCAACTTAGCATTTGCTCGTCCTCAAGTAAAATAGATACATTAGTAGTGTATACCAAATTGTCCTTGAATTAAAAGTTATTCTAAGCATTCCTAAAGATAGCTAATATTCGATCAGACTATTAAAGAGATACTTCATTGGATTATCAATTCGACCCAGCTAGTGGTTAAGTATTATCTATAAAAATTTTTAGAGATCTTCTTTCACCAAATCCCCACGCTACTCTTTAAGTCCTCTATCTTGATATGAGTTGGATTTATTATCTTCTTACCATTTAATTTTCTTATTATCTACTTTTCTTATTATTATTTTTAAAAAGAATTTAGTATAATGTCTTAGCCTCTTGAGCCTTCTATCTGACTCTTGTAGCAAGCTTTCGGCCAATGACTCCCAAACTAGTTGACTTTAGGGCATTAGGTGTAGAACATCTCTCGGACTTACTGACTTGAGTCTAAAAAAAATTATAAGATAAGACTGACTCTATAACAAGTCTCTTGACATTCTCACCTTTTGACACGAACCACAATGCTTACTTAGGTGAAGGAGCTCGGTTACTCAGTAAGACAATGCTAAATCTTTTTTATTTCTTTTACTAAATTTAGATTCTAAGGAGGATTTTTTTGCATACTTCAACCTTTCCCCCATACCCCCATGAAGTAGATTTTTCATTGAGATAGGTAAGAAGAGGGTTCTAAAATTACTTCAAAATTTATTTTAATCTAAATCCTATAATTTATTGGACATCCTTAATAATTTCCTCCTCGATATCTCTAAAATTATCTGGATCGTTAATCATTCATTGATTAGGATGCCTGATTAACTCCAACTCGAGATAAAATTTGGATATACAAAATTAATTATTTCTGATCATACTCGAGGACTCAATTAAATTAGTTTTTCTTCCCTCAACTTAATTTTTATTGTCCTCAATAGAAGAAAAGAATCATAACAAAGCCAAAATAAAATATAACAAAGAAGGATACCACCTGAGTTCAATGTATGTATTCATTGTTGGGTGTGATGTGTTCTTGACTCCAGCTAGCATGAATGTGGCTCTCCCCCTAACTTGGTCAGTAGCCTCACTCATCCATCTTGGCTAATTATCTTTCTCAGCGATTCCTACAAAATGAAAAGAAACTAAAAAAATATTGCATAAGCTGGGTTGTCTCCCAACAGGTACTAAGTTTAATATCTTCAGCTATATTTTTATTAAGACTACTCTTACAAAATTGGGTTGCCTCCTAACAAACACTAAGTTTAACATCTTCAGTCAGATGCTATGAGGGAGTTTCACTTATAACCAACTTGGATATGTTTCTCAAAGTTTCAAAAGAACAAGATCAAACAGGAGGCCTTATCATCATTGTAGTAAAATGTTCATAGAATGCTCTACAACATTAGCCCCAGCCAATAGAGTGTACTGGGCAAACACTTCATACCAGGGTCTAAAAATATGATCATAGTCTTCATGATGATCAGAAAAGGATTATATTTGTTGGGTCAAGATTGGGGGTGGTAGTTTAAGAATTTCTTCAACTATATCCTATTTTACTACAATCTCTTTCTCAGATATAATGTGTCTCGATATCATCTTTTTTTGATATATAGCATGACATTTTTTTCAAATGAATATTAAATCTACCTTCATACATTACTTTATCATCGTAGAAAGATTTTGGAGATAATTATCAAAATTAGTGCCAACTACAGAAAGATCAGTTATTAAAATTTTAATATCGTTATCCGTCATTACAGAGACATCCCACCTGATAGCTTTTTTATATGCTTTTAGAATACCTATAAGGTAGGCTTCCTGGTTAAGGATCACTGGAAGGGTGTTAGTGGATGCATTAGGAAATGGCTTAAGTTTTAGAGTAGATGGTAATTCTAACAAAAGAGCTATTGGAGGGCTAGGTAATGGCTCATATTTTTCGATCCAAAATGAGGTGGCTTTGGGATAGGGCATATCAACTAGATCATTTACTTCTGTGATATATGCATCTATATCAAAATCATCCACCCCAAATTGGGGTAGATAGGGATCTAATGAAATCTTGAGAGAGAATTGTGGGTGTAGCTTCTTTCATTATATTATTCATTTGTGGTTCTTGAAAAGTCTCAATTAATTCTATCATTTCATCAATTTGTCCTTCTTTTTCGTTAAAAAAATGGATGATTCTAGGATATTGGAAAATAAAACCATAGGTAAGTAGGATGATGATGGAATTGGTTCGTCCCACCATTCTGATTTCTCTCTATATATTTTTGCCTTAGTCAAATTATTTGTGTTAGTCTTTTAGGTTGTGTAGAGTTATTCCATGATCGTTTCATTCTCGAGAGTCATAATCATTTGTAGCTCTCCTTCCTCCTCCTTATTGAATGTGATTACTAGTTGATCGATTTGGATCTCTAACTTAACGATGGATTGCATATAGGAGTGGACGATTTGTCAGATGTCTTCCTCAAAAGAAGGACTATAACTAAGTACAGACTGTGAGGTATGCTAGTGTTGGCTATAGGATGGATTCCTATACTATGATTCTTGATAATTGTATCTTTGCAAGATCGGATTGACCACAATTTGATGCGTGTGGGAGTGAAGGGTCTAAGTGTTGACTTCTACCCTATCAACACTTATAGAACTTTCTCTTCAAATGATGGGCTATAGGTAGTTGGAGAAGATTGATATTATAAATAGGATATATCGTAATCAGGCACATCTACGAACGTAGATCCTTGTAGTACTGAGGTAACCATTGGTTGTGATTTCCATAAACAATTTGGTTGAACCCCCCAACTTGGATTGTAGTCATTAAAGTATGAATTATTTCTTGATTCGTAGGCGATTTAGGTTTGATCTTGATGAACTTGCTCATACCTAAACTCAAAAAATTGATGTATGACTGGGCATTCAACTTATTGTGCAAAAAAAAAAGATATAGAGGAAGAGTGTCTGATAGCTAGTAGGCAATCTAATTTATGGGATAGCTCATCCTTTCTACTGTAGAAATCTATATTCCTAGCACAAATCTAATTTATCGAATTATTCTGATTGTTTTATATGCAATCAAGGGGTCTAGATCAGAACAATCCCTTTTTATTTTTTTTTTTTAAGAAAGAGGGAAAGAAAAAGAAGAAGAGATGAGGATGAAAGAGAGAAGTTCTAAAGATGAAAATCCTAAGAAAGTCCTAGACTAAGAGAGGATAGATGAGAAGGTTGTTTTTTATTATTTTTGTTGGTTTTTCAAATAGGTGATGCAATCAAGTCAATTCTATCCTAGGGTTAGTCTAGATCTAGACAGCTCCTAACTGTTTCGAATATATCGTCAAGCACTCCAAGTGTGAACCTAACCAACCCATTGGCCAGGTAAGTGTAAGGTTGGTGGGGGTTCCCCTGTTGCTTTTTTTAGACACCAACTAAGTTGGTCAGGTCAGCGAATGGAACCAATTAAGAAATCACCTTCCTCTGGGACATAATCTCTGAACTATTTTTCTAGACACCAACTGATCAATTAGGTCCAATCTGATTCAACTTTCGAGTCACTTATCCCATTGAGCTCGAGTTTCTTAGAGACTAATGTCTAATTAATTTTAATTAGGAGGCTTAGGCTGATGCGAATGTAGGATGGTGGTTTATGGACCAAGGGAGGGTGATGAAATCTTCACCTTATATTGTTTATAGATTATGCCCTTAAGATGTTTTATGAAAATATACAATACAAAAAGAAAAGATGTCCAATACAAGTAAGAAGCTTTTAGGATTTAATTAGTTTCTCTATTTTAGTTAAGTGTTATGTGATGTTTTATTTTCTTTTTATGTTATATTATCTTTAAGCAAGAAGGAATAAGGGATAAGTTTTAAATTAGGTTAATTAGGTGTGAGAAGATCTAGAGAGTCTAGAAAAAGAATTAAATTAAGTTGAAAATATAAGACAGCTAGATATCCTATAATTAAAATAGGCTATCAAATCTATTATTCAAGGCAGTCAATTAAATGGCAAAAATATATTTTTTTATTTAGGGAATCTATTAGAAAGGAAGTAAATAAAAGGCAGATCTAAAATAGCCAGAAAGTCAAATCTATATATAAGATAGAAAATTATTTTATTAAAAAGGCAGTAAAAAAAATCTAGAGTAAGAAATAAAGATCTAAAAAGCAGTAATATATATATATATGTATATTTTATATTTTATAGTTTTTTTTAAAATTTTCAAAATAATTATGCCAAGATCTCCGACAATGGTGCCAAAATTTGATGCATGTCGTAGTGTACTGAAATTAACCCTACTCACTTATTATGTAGATAGGATGAGTCAGGATCGTATTCGTAGAGATCTTAGTTGATTGTTTTGAAAATACAAAAAAGAATAATAGATTACAAGAATTATAAAAAAAAATAAAAAAATTATAATAAAAAAACTTTTCATTGATCAAATAAAGAAGCATGCATAAAGAAAAAGAAATGAAAGTGTGATATAAGTTAATTAAACCACTTGATCTTCTAGTTACGCCTGATGGTAGATGTGCCTCCATGAATCCTTTATTTGTCTCCATGCAGATAGCTGTAGGATGGTTGGAAGGCTTGGTCTAGAAATTTCAAAGAAGAAAGATAGATGGAAGTATAAGAATATGAAAAAGAAGGATAGCGGTACTAGGATTAGGACCTCTTCTAGATTTTGGAAGGCATGCTAAGGTTAGCACCTCCCCTAGACCTCTTGAGATGTGGAGAAGGGACCTTTGAAGAAATATGATGTGGTAAGAAAGAAGAAGAGGGGTTGCTAGGGTTAGTATCTCCTCTAGATTTATGGAGAAGAGAGGAAGAGGGAGAGAGAGGTGTTGCCTAGAGATACAACCCAAGAGTGGGAGGGGGGTGATTGGATTTTTAAATTTTTTTTTGGATAATTAAATAAGTGTGTGTACTATATGAATGTATGCAGTGAGAATGATGAGCTAGTATGCTGAAATTTAAATACGAAGAGGTAAGGAAGCAAAGTCATACACAAACAACCAATTTTTATAGTGGTTTTGTGTCAACTCAGCACCTATGCTCACTCCTTAAGAAATCTTCTTGAGAATTCTACTATAATCACCGAGATTACATCAAGATTGTTTTAACAAGTTTACAATCTTAACTCTATTAGTTTTGTGGGTTCACCAATCAAAACCTATCTCCAAGCCACTTCTAGGCTTGTACAAATCTAATTCAAGACTCGGATAAACCTATCCTTTAAGTTTCAATCCCTATTAAAATTTGAAATATATAAATTGTAAGTACAAAAATTTAAATATAAAATAAACTTCTTTAATGAGCTGATTTGAAGCTTTGATGCACTAGACGAGAGGTTGGGGGGCTTTTTTAATGAATGCTTCCTCACTACAAGAAAAGAGAGTTTTTGCAATAAAATTATTTACGATAAAAATATTTTCATCATAAATAATGAGTATTTATGATAAAAAATAAAATTCATCATAAATAATAAATATTTATGATGAAAATAATTTTTCATTGCAAATACTTTTATATTAGCAATGGAAAAAGAATTTCATCATAAATAATTATTATTTATGATGATTATTTTTATCATAAATAATAAAATATTTATTTTAATTTTAAATTCTAAATATTTATGATGAAAATATTTTTATCATATAATTTAAGTATTTATGATAAAAAATATTTTTTTGTTAAAAAATATTATTCTCAATAAAAATATTTCAGCACTAATATTAGAAAATAAAAATGAAAAAATTTAAAAATTTAAAAATTATTAATTATTTATGATAAAAATTTTTCATCATAAATAATCTAGTATTTATGATGGACAGCTATTTTTATCACAAATACTCAATTATTTATGATGAAAAATTTTTATCACTAATTTTTTTAAAAAATAAAAAAAATTTAAACATATAAAAATTATAGATTATTTATGATAAAAATATTACATCATAAATAATTGAGTAATTATGATGAAAATAAATTTTCACCATAAATACTCAATTATTTATAATAAAATTTTTTTATCACTAATATTTAAAAAAATAAAAAAATTCAAAAATTTTAAAATTATAAATTATTTGTGATGAAAATATTATGTTGTAAATAATTGAGTATTTATGATGAAAATAAATTTTTATCATAGACACTCAATTATTTATGATGAAAAACTTTTGTTGCTAATATTTAAAAAAATGAGAAACTTAAAAATTTAAAAATTATAGATTATTTAAGATAAAAATATTACATCATAAATAATTGAGTATTTATGATGAAAATAAATTTTTATCACAAATACTCAACTATTTATGATAAAAAATTTTGATCTCTAATATTTGATAAAAAATAAAAAATTTTAAAAATTTAAAAATTATAGATTATTTGTGATAAAGATATTATCTTATAAATAATTAAGAATTTGTGATGAAAATAAATTTTCATCACAAATACTCAATTATTTATGATAAAAAAATTTTATCATTAATATTTAAAAAAAACTAAAAAATTTAAAAAATTTAAAAATTATAGATTATTTGTGATGAAAATATTACATCATAAATAATTAAATATTTATGATAAAAATAAATTTTTATCATAAATATTTAATAATTTATGATAAAAAATTTTTGTCGCTAATATTTAAAAAAAAATAAGAAACTTTAAAAATTTAAAAGTTACAGATTATTTGTATCTAAAGTATTACATCATAAATAATTGAGTATTTATGATGAAAATAAATTTTTATCATAAATACTCAATTATTTATGATAAAAAAATTTTATCACTAATATTTAAAAAAATAAAAAATTTAAAAAATTTAAAAAATTTAGAAATTATAAATTATTTGTGATAAAAATATTACATCATAAATAATTGAGTATTTACAATAAAAATAAATTTTTATCATAAATACTCAATTATTTATAATAAATTTTTTTATCACTAATATTTAAAAAAAATAAAAAAATTTAAAAATTTAAAAATTATAGATTATTTGAGATAAAAAATATTACATCATAAATAATTAATTATTTATGATGAAAATAAATTTTCATTATAAATACTCAATTATTTATGATGAAAAATTTTTATAGCTAATATTTGAAAAAATAAAAAATTTAAAAAATTTAAAAATTATAGATTATTTATGATAAAAATATTACATCATAAATAATTGAATATTTATGATGAAAATAAATTTTCATCATAAATACTAAATTATTTATGATGAAAAATTTTTATCATTAATATTTGAAAAAAATAAAAATTTTAAAAATTTAAAGATTATATATTATTTATGATGAAAATATTATATTATAAATAATTGAGTATTTATGATGAAAATAATTTTCATCATAAATACTGGTTGTTTACGATAAAAAATTTTCATCGTTAATATTTGAAATAAATAAAAGCTTTAAAAATTCAAAATTATAGATTATTTGCAATCAAAAACTATTTTTCTATCATAAATAGTTAATTATTTATGATAAGAATATTTTCATCATCAATATTTTCAAAAAAAAAATTAAAAAATTTAAAAATGATAGATTATTTGTGACAAAAATATTGTATCATAAATATCTTAGTGTTAGCGACATAAATTTATTTTTCATCATAAGTAATTGACTATTTATGATGGAGAATGATTTCCATCGTTAATACTTCATTATTAATGATAAATTTTTTTTGTCGTTAGTAATTAAAAAATTAAAAATTAAAAAAATAACTTTCGATATTAAAAAAGAATCATTCTCCCAGTATTCAGATTTTGTTGGATGATGCAACAAAATTTTTCACCCACAATCGAATCAACCGTCTTTAAGATCCAAGAGCAAACCATCTCAGAAAATTAAACGTAAGAAATTTGATTTAGAAAAAATACCAACTTCCAACTATATAAAGAACAAAACTTTATCAATTATTCGATGGACTAAATTGTGTCATTTACTTGTAAACCATCTTAAAAAAGTTTGGCCAATAATCTCTTGTGACAATAAAATCTTATAACATTTTTAAAAGAAAAACATAACTTCTTGAATGTTATCCTTAATCTGCGGCAGATGATTGCTAAGTGGTATATTTTTATATTTATTAGAGATATTTTTGAGAATTTATGGTGCTAACATCTTCTTAAAAATTTAATTTCATGAATAAATTAGATTTTTTTACAAAAATAAATAATTTTAAAAATATAAAATTAGAGCATATTTATAAAAAATAGATGTTGATTTAATTGAGAATCTAAGTATCAAAATATTAAAAAATTAATAAAAATTTAATGCATATTTTTTTCTTATTTTTCAAACAAAAATCGAAGCAAAAATTGAGCCAAAATATCCTAAAAAATCTTAAAAATAGCCTCCGATGCATGGTGGACCAGCTGGTCGGTCCACAGAGCCAGGGCACAGTCCACCAAAAACCTCACATGATCCACAGACACGGTCCACGATGGCAGAAGCCTTTTTTGCACTGATCGACGATCGAAATTTTATCCATCAAATGATCAAATGGCTGAGGACGTTCCCAACTGAGAATAAGAGTTATTCTACACGATTCGATGGCCCAGAACCAATCTGAATCCAGATCGGATGGCTACGATTTGATCCGACTTTGATAAGGAGTAAAACAGTGATTTTTGATCAAATCTAGGCGGTCCAAGCTTCATCCGATGGCCAGGAATATTCTTATGGGTTTAATACATTTTCTAAGAGTTTTAGGACTCCTTTTCCTACCAAGAAAATATGAAAAATTCATCTATAAATAGGGATCCGGGAATAAGCTTTGAGAGTAGAAAAAATAAAAAAAAAATAGAGAAAAAAATTCAAGGAGCTTGAAGGATCAAATATTGGGAGATTATGGAGCTGGAGGTCTTAATGTGTGGCTAAATTCCTTCAATTCAGGAATACGATGAAGTTTGTAAATAAATTTTTTTTAATATTTAATTTTTATATAATATAATTTTATTTTTATTTCATATCTTTTTACTTTTTCTGAGGTATTGATCCAGTCTATACGGCCTATACTCTCTATTGACATGCCGTGATCTTTGGATATGGTACGTGCTTAGGAGAGATAGATCATAGTATGTTAGATTGAATCTTATATCTTATAATTAAATTTAAATAGTTTATACTCCAATAAGATAAGCTGTGATCTACTGATACAGTCCGTATTCCTTAGAAATAAGCTATGCTAATACGTTAATCACAAGAATTAATATTGCAACATAAAAAAAGAAGAAAATAAATCTAATTTGCATTGTGGATTTGAAATTTCTGAGTTATTTCTTTAAATTATTTTTTTTCATAAATTAATTTATACTTTTAATTTTTTACTATTATATTTTTTTTAAATCCTTCTACAATCAATTTTTTTTTATTTTTTTTCATAAAAAAAAAAGATAATCGCCCTAGATCTCCATGGAAACGATCCCCACTCACCCTATCTATATAGTTTGAGTTGGTTTTTATTCTTGACCGCTTACGATAATGATTAAATTTTGGCACTGTTGTCAGAGATCTAGGCATGATTATTTAAAAAATAAATTTTTTTTTTCTTAGTTTCTTTCTAACTTGCTTAGTTCCTTAGTCAAACATACTTTCTTAAAAAAAAATTCTCTACATTGACACCTCATAATCTACTTAGGGAATTAGATACTTAATCACAAAATCTAAAAAGTGAAATAAATCAATTTACTGTTGACTAACTACCAAATCTGATCATCTTTTCTTCTTGCATTGTATAATTTTATAAAATATCTTAAGGGCATAAACCCTAAACAAGATAACGTGGAGATTTCATCACCGTTCCTTCGCTCACAAACTACCATCCTACATATTGCATTGACCTAATCCTTAACTTAAAATCAATTAGATGTTAGCCCCTAAGGACTTTCGAGCTCAATAGGACAAGGGATCCTAAGAGTAAGACCAAATTAGGCTTAGTCAGTTTGACTAGTATCTAAGAAAGTGGTTCAAAGACTACGTCCTGAAGGAAGGTGGTTATTTAATTGATTCTATTCATTTATCTGGCCAACTCAATTAGTATTTAAAGTAAACAATGAGGGGACCCCTACCAACCTTATACTTACCTGGCCAGTTGAGTGGCTAGTTTTTTACTTGGAGTGCTTAAAGGCGACCTTGATAGTTAAGAGCTGTCTAGATCTAGGGTTATCCTTAGCTAGGATTAATTGCATAATGTGATTACTAATCTACAAACTTTAACCCTAATTAAAACACTCTTCTCTAACATCTCTAGATTTAGAACTCCTTAGGACTCTCATCTCTAGAACTCTTCTTCTTCTCCTCTTTTTCTCTCATATATTAAAATAAAAAAAAACTAAAAAATTAAAAAAATTAAAAAAAAATTTCTATTGGGATAAACTGAAAATGGCCAGACATAATCTAAAATCTACAAGCCTATAAGGTTACTGAGGAAGAAATAGATTTTAATAGACAACCTAGAACTCTGCTGGACCTGTGTTATTCGATTAGCTCTGTCCAATCGTCTAGAATTAGATCTCGACTAATAATTTTACAATTGATTCTCAAATGATTAATATGCATCCTACATTCACTGAAATTGAAAATGCATACATTTATTCAAGGAAGTTTGAAGATACTAGAGTTGCAACTTTGACCAATAGAATTGAAGCCTTAGAATTCAAAAGATATATCCAATTTAATTAAGTGCTAGCACCCATGTGCATTGGATGTGATGCACCAGATCATGTTGTGAAGGAGTATCCTTATTTGATGAACCCAACCCAAACTGAGCCCATACAAGAGAGTGCATTCAATGAAAGCTACATAAATGAACCTTATGCACCAATCTATAACTCAGGGTCCAAAAGTCATCCCAATTTTATATGGTCACAAGATACAACATTAGGAGCCCATAATTTTTATCAACCCTATCTATGGCCCAATTAAACACTGAATGATCAACCAGGTTTAGATCCTGAGGAAGGAGTCAACACATTAGAAAAGAGTGTAGATATCTTAGTGCAATCAACCTCAAACATCAAAAATATCCTTAATAATTTCATGCAAACTACTGACCAATTAATTAAACAATTGGGCCAATCAACTATAGCAGTTAGTAAACTAGAAGAGGATAAATTATCAAGAAAACTAGAGGATGACCCTAGAGCTCAGAATGGTCTAGAACTTAAAGATCAGTTCAATCAGTTGAGAACATTCAGGTTAGAGGAACTGGAGGAGATACCCGAAGTTGATAATAATGAGGTATCCACACCTAGTGACCATTATACTCAGTTAAACCCAAAATTAATTATTGAATCCCTCATGACACTAATTGAACCTCTGCTTAAAAAAAGAGAGGCAATAATAGGAGATCTAGAAACACTTCCTCAGCACATCGGGTATATAAATCTAAATCTCTTAAAACCCCGACTAGTACTTAAGTTATACCTAGATCTAATTATAAAGAAAGAATTATTAGTTATCAGGAGAATGAGTCATATAATGGTCCCAAGTAGAAAATATCTTGAGAAAGAGCCTGAATCATGTAGAGAATTACAGACTCACGTTAAGATTCGGGCAGGAATAGGATAGACACTCTTTTAGCGTCTGGCTGAAGACGTTAAACTTAGCACTTTTTAGGAGACAACCTAAATTTTTTTTTTCTAAATGATCTTCATTTTTTTTTAAGAATAAAGGACCACTCTATATGGAAGAGCCTGTCAATAATCTGGTTTGGCTGAAGAGTTAAAACTTTATGCTTTGTGGGAGGCAACCCGTTTCAGCTTTTGCTTTTATTTTCTTTTGCATTTTATTTAAGTTAATCAAGTCTTGCTTCGTATCTTTTGAAGATATTTAAGCACAATATTGGCTAAGTTGGAGAGAGCTAATTTTAAAAAAACTTCTAGATCAGATGACATCTCTCCTTTTCTTTCTCTTTTTATGCATCCTTTATTTTTCTACTCCATTGAGGATAATGTCGATTAAGTTGGGGGAGAGAATAATAAAAATTTTTGAATTTCTTAAGTCCTCAAGTAAGTTAGTATTTAGTATTTAAGCACCTGATTATATTTAAGAATTGAGTTAAACCAAGTTTTTTAAAAGAAAATTGATGTGCAAGTTAGAGAGTTTGTGAGATATTAAGGGATCAAGTCTTAAAAAAACTCAATAAAGAGTTAAGTTTAGAACTTAAACAGTTTTCTTTGAATATTTCTAAATTTTTCTACCAGCATCAAAGAAGAGTTAACTTTTTATGGGCTTGTGTAGGGTAACTATACATTTCTTTTTTAAAAAAAAAAAAGTTTTCAAGTACTTCATACAGAGTAATCGAATCTCTTTGCCTAAATAAGCATTGAGTTTTGCATCAAAAAATATAAAGGGCAAAGAAGCTTTGTTGTAAAGCTAGTTTTAACTCGTAGCCTGAAAACTCGCTGGGTTAATGGGTTAATGTCCTAAAGCTATCTGGTTTGGGAGTCATTGACTGAAAACTCACTACATAGGTCAAACAGAAAGCTTAATGGATTAAGACACTTAATAGCAATACAATGTTCAAAAAAAAAAGAATCAATAAATGAAGGATGGAAGTAACAATATATATGTCCATATGAGGTTAATAATTTGGAGATAAAGGTAGGAATAATTTAAAAAAATTCAAAAAATATTTAATATTTTTAGCTTAACTCCCATATTGATTAGTATTAATACTCCAATGACATATCTCATTTACGCTCTACTGAACATCAGTGGCTCTTTTGAAAATTGTATGATGAAATTTAAAATTTTAAGTTAAAAGGCACTTATTTCTAAATTCTTTCTTTACTCGAGGACGAGTAAAGTTTAAGTTGAGGGTGTGATAAGTGATTTATTTTATATTTATTAGAGATATTTTTGATAATTTATGGTGCTAACATCTTCTTAAAAATCTAATTTCATGAATAAATTAAATTTTCTTATAAAAATAAATAATTTTAAAAAATATAAAATTAGAATATATTTATAAAAAATAGATGTTAATTTAATTGAGAATCTAAGTATCAAAATATTAAAAAATTAATAAAAAATTTAATGTATATATTTTTTTATTTTTCAAGCAAAAATCGAAGCAAAAATCGAGTCAAAATATCCTAAAAAATCTTAAAAATAGCCTCTGATGCATGGTGGACCAGTCGGTCGGTCCACAGAGCCAGGGCATGATCCATTGAAAACCTCACACAGTCCACAGACATGGTTCATGGTGACAAAAGCCTCTTTTGCACTGATCGATGGCCGAAATTTCATCCATCAAACGATCGAACGGTTGAGGATGTTCCTGACTGAGAATAAGAGTTATTCTACGCAATTCGATGGCTCAGAATCAATCCGAACCCAGATTGGATGGCTACAGTTTGATCCAATTTTTATAAAGATTAAAACATTGATTTTTGATCAAATCTGGGGGGTCCAAGCTTCATCTGACTGCCAGGAATATTCTTATGGGTTTAATACATTTTCTAAGGATTTTAAGACTCCTTTTTCTATCAAAAAAATATAAAAAATTCATCTATAAATAAGAGGTCTGAGAATAAGCTTTGAGAGTAGAAAAAATTAGAAAAAAAATAAAAAAAAATAGAGAAAAAAATTCAAGAATCTTTAGGGATCAAATATTGAGAGATTATGGAGCTAGAGGTCTTGATGTATGGTTAAATTCTTTCAATTCAGGAATACGATGAAGCCTGTAAATAGACTTTTATTTTTTTTTTTATATTTAATTTTTATATAATAAAATTTTATTTTTATTTCATATCTTTTTACTTTTTTTGAGGTATTGATCCACCCTACACGGCCTATACCCTCTATTGATGTGTTGTGATCCCTGGATACGGTACATGCTTAGGAGAGATAGATCGTAGTATGTTAAATTGAATCTTATATCTTGTAATTAAATTTAGATAGTTTATACTCCAATAGGATGAGCTGTGATCTACGGATACAGTCCGTACCCCTTAGAGATAAGCTATGCTAATACGTTAATTATAAGAATTAATATTGCAACATAAAAAAAAAAGAAAATAAATCTAATTTGCATGGTGGATTCGAAATTTTTAGATTATTTCTCTGAATTATTTTTTTCATAAATTATTTTATACTTTTAATTTTTTACTATTATATTTCTTTTAAATCTTTCTACAATCAATTCTTTTTTATTTCTTTTCATAAAAAAAAATAATCATCCTAGATCCTCATGAAAATGATCCCTACTCACTCTATCTATATAGTTTAAGTTGGTTTTTATTCTTGACCTCCTACGACAGCGATCAATGATGCACCACAGTATTCGGATCCCTGGAACCACTAATTGATGTTGATCTTCCATCAAAAGTTCAGACTTTATGTAGAAACTAAGGCCAACATATCACCTAAAGAATTTTTTTTTTTGCATCGGATCTCAAGGGTCTTAGCTGCTCGCAGATTAAATTTGAGTTCAGATGTCCATTCAAATCTTTCGATCAACTCATGGCAGTATTCTCACCAAAAAAGTAAATCTAATTAGTTAAATTTTTTAATTACAAATTATATCTAATTGGAGTAGAATATCAGAAAACTTATTTTATTTTTATGATCAAAGAGAATCAAATTGATCTATATCATGGTTATCTCATATTCATCTTATTCTTCTGCATAGATCTGCAATCTTCATAAATCTTGATTGGCATGAACATATCCCAAGGCTACTAAAATTTATAAGTATACCTGAGAAGATATTTTTAGTGGAGAAATATATATTTGTAGAAATTGTTTACGATGAAATTTAAATTTATATTGCTAATAAGATTATTAATGATAAAATCTTTCATCGTCAATAATTTTTTTGATCAATTTTTTAAAGAAAAATTTATTTTAATGGAAAACTTTTTTTAAATTATTAGTGATAAAAATAAAATTTTTGTTGTTAATAAACTTATTAACGATGAAAATACTTTTTATCACCAATTTTTTTTTTATTTTTATTGTGGATATTTTTTTGATAGGAAATATTGACGAGAGTATAATTTTTTCATTACTAATAAAGTTATTAACAATGAAAATTTCATCACTAATAATTTTTAGAAGAAAAAATTTTTAATAGGGATTTTATTTTTTGGCAAGAATTATTAGCAATGAAAATTATATTTTCATTGTAAATAATTTTTTTTGGAGGAAAAAATTTTTTTATGGAAATTTTTTTTGGTGGGAATTATTGGCGATGAAAAAAAATTCCATCGATAATAATTGTATTAGCGATAAATTTTTTTGTCCCTAATAGTTCCCATAAACTCAACGTCCTATCATGCCAAACCCACTTTTCCCCCTCCCCTCTTCCCTCTCTCCTCTCTTCTTTTCCTCTCCCCTCTCCCTCTCTGTGCTCTCCCTGAGCTCTCCCATCTCCCCTCTCCTCTCTCCCTCTCCCCTCTCCCTCTCCCTCTTTGTGCTCTCCCCCCTCTCTTCCCACCGGCGAGTCTGTCATCGCCGCCATCCATCGTCCGCACCACTATTGCCGTTGCCGTTGTCGTCGCCGTCCACTGAAGCTAAGGTTCTTCGAACCCCTTTTTTTTGTGTTGATCGGGCCACCGTAGGGTGGAAGGGGTTGCGGGGGGAGGGGGGCGATGGCACCATGAGCCCAGAGAGGGGGGCGGCCGATGGGGAGGTGGTCGGGGGGTGATCGAGGGTGAAACGGGGGCGGGATGGGATTTGGGGGGGTGGTTGGGGGTGAGACGGGGGTGAGGGCCAGCGGCGCCATGGAGCCAGAGAGGGGGTTAAGGGGTGAGACCTGACCGGCGGTGCCACAGGGTCGGAGAGGGGGTCGGGGGCTGGAGATGGGGCTGGGGAGGGGACGACTGGTGGTCGGGGGCAAAACGGGGGTGGGATGAGGTCCATGGGTGACCAAGGGCGAGACAAGAGTGGGGAGGGGGCCGTGGGCGGCCGTCGGCACCACCAGGCCAAGGAGGGGGTTGGTTGAGAGAGACGGTGCCAGGGAGGGGGTGGTCGGTGGCAAAATAGGGAGGGGTCAGTCGGGGAGGGGTGGGTGACGGCGAGGAGGGAGGAAGGAAAGAGAAAGAGGAGGGGGAAAAAGAAAGGAAAAAAGAAAAGAAAAAAAATTAAAAAAATTAAAAAAAAGTTAAAAAATAAAATATTAATCAAATATTTTATTATTTGATGAATAAAAATAAAATCTGAATCATGATCCAAATTGGATCGAGGTCGGGATTCGGATCGAGATCTTGATTCGAATTGGGATCTAGATCGAGATCTGATCCAGACGGTGCAGGATATGTGACAATGTCAGCACCGTAGGAGTGGGGGCTGCGGGAGGTTGAGTTTGGGTGACGTGGGGTGTGTGACGGCACCAATATCGTGGGAGCAGGATGTAGGAACCAGATCTAGGGTTTCAGGGTTAGATCTTGAAACTTTTTCAAGATCATACAGCGGAAGACTAAAATAAATCAAAATTTATTTTATAAGATCAGAAAATCTCTAGATCTAAGATCCTATTACATGATTATTACATAGCATTAAATCAAAAATTAAAATATATATAAATATAGTATGAACTACATGTTGATCATATCAACATGTTTCTATGCTAGCTACATCTAATGTATGTATTAAATAATAGATCAGATCTATTACCTTGCAAGTTAGACGCTCTAACCTCGCTGATCCAGGCTTAAGGATGATATTGCAAGCCGCACACGCGTCCGGCCTCTAGGAGTCGTCCACACGAGCCCACGAATCTCGATCAGAAGTCCTGCTTCAGGAAATCAGCACAGTATGCTAGTACTGCGCTGATCCTTCTTTGATGGTTGATCAGGTGCCTCCTTCTTCTTGATTTGGACTCTTCCAAAGATGGAAAGTAGAAGGAGGAGTTTCAGATCTGAGACGCTCTCAGAAAACTCAAGATGGAAGGAGGAAAGATATGAAAATAAAAACCCTAGAAGAAGACCCTCTTCTTCTTCACGTTTTTCTCTCTAGACACCCAAACTTGCGTCTTTTATATCTCCATGACCCAAAGGTATTTCTCTCTGATTTTTGGATGGAAGAAAGGCCTCTCAAATATCTATCTCCCCTTAAAATTTCACGAAGAAACTCATCTTATATAGAGAGATATGATAGAGTCCTTGTCTAGGTCAAACACCTAGTCAAGGCTTATCCAAACATGGCAAGTAAAGGGACGCCCAACTCTTGAGCACCTCCTTCATATTTTCGTGGATGGATCAACAGAAAAGGGTGCACAATGTAAACCCTAAAAGCCACGAAAATTCCAAAAAAAATTTGGATAAATTCGGTGCAAAATTGAAAGAGTTTTGGATTTCTAAAACTCTATCTCATAGAATTCGAAATCCAAACTTATTCCTTTTAGATTTGATCCAAATCACCTTCCATGTAAGAAAGAAGAGAGGAGACCTTTTGTGAACGTGGGAGAGATCTGGGAGAGGGCTTTTGTCGCACAAAATAAGTGGAGATTGGCGTTGAATAAGAGAGAGGGCGTGGAGAAGGCTTATGTGGCGCAAGGTGGAATCCTAGTCCTACTAGGATTCTGTCTCATAACTTGTTTTAATTTGGTTTCCCAAACCAAATCAAATCAAAATTAGATCAACCCAATTAAAATAGGTCTTAACCCAATTAAGAACCTAATTTAATCAGATTAAATTATATTTAAATCTGATTTAATTTTCTAATCAAATTAGAAATTAGATTGACCCAAGTCCTAGTTGAACTAGGACTAGTTTTTCCTTGCACTTGGCTTATCCAATAAACCAATTGGACTTGATCCAATCAAGCCCAAACCAAATCTAATTAAATCATATTTAATTAGACTTAATCTCAGCCCATTGGCTTAATCAAATTAAGCCAATTAGCAATCAAATTGCTAATCGATCCTCCTACAACACTTGCACTGGGTTAAATATCAATCGTATTGATCATCTAACCCTAGAACGATTCTTAATCGTTGATCAACCATCTGATCGGATCATGAACTCTAATGTGTGTGACCTCATAGGTCCGAACCTAAGCCGGTAGCATAGAAATAAATTCCTATACCAATCGAAGTGACCATCTAGCAATGGTACCCGACGTCCGGATAGGTCGAATGTGTAGAACAACATCCTTAGAACCCATGCGGATATAGTTTTCATATAATTCATCCCCTTGACCAAAATGATCATTGGACACCCCAGAGCTAAACTGTCAACTCTGATCAGGTTGTCCACATTGTATTTCAAAATATCAAATCCATCTGATGGATTACCCTGGCCAAGATTTTGCTAAATTGAAATACAGCGACTCATTCTTCTCCAACTCTTGGAGTGGTCAATCCCATCTCGATCACACTCTGACTTCGCAAGTACTTGACTGTGCCCAGAAGCCTTCCGTCTCTGAATTAAAAATTCAGTTAGTCCAGTACCAAAGCACAGTGAGTTACTTGCAAGTCACTGAGGCGATCTCAAGTCTAAGGGACACTTATACCTATATCCCATCAGAGACATTCTCGACAGCAGAATGCTCTGGAGTTGGTCACGTTCAATGACGATGTACCCTTACATCTCACCTGTATGCCATACCAGTGTCTCCACACTCCTTGGTTAAGAGGACAACCAACCCATATGGCCTACAGCGACCTATGCTTGATAGAAGCTGTCGTCCTTATTAACAGCCTATCATTTGGTCGTGAACAATTTTAAGGACTAATCGATAAATCCTCTCTTTATCGAATCTAAATAGTCCTAAGGACTTCATCATAACAACGGAGTTCATTAGAAGATGAAAGCTTATGATGAAGATGCCAAATATATTTTATTTATTAACAAATCAATTACAATACTTGGTTGCTCAACCGTCAACAGCTTGACGATTGGCTTTTTGGGACACATTTCCCAACAACTCCCACTTGTCCTAAAGCCACTCGGCACAGTATCTAATACCCACCTTCGACTTATGGTTGTCGAACTCCTTTATTGCCAGGGCCTTAGTGAAGGGGTCGGCTAGGTTCTCTTTTCTGTCGATCTTCTGAAGGTCGACGTCACCTCGATCCACGATCTCTCGGACCAGGTGGAAGCGGTGCAAGATGTGCTTCATCCGCTGATGTGCTTTGGGTTCCTTCACCTGAGCTATGGTACCAGTGCTGTCGCAGTAGAGCAGGACTGGACCATCGAAGGAGGATGCTACTCCAAGTTCATTGATGAATTTCCTCAGCCACACAGCTTCCTTCGCGGCGGATGCCGCGATGTACTCCGCTTCACAAACAGAGTCCGCCACAGTATGCTGCTTGGAACTCTTCCAGCAGATGGCTCCACCATTCAGAGTAAAGATATAACCCGACACACTCCTGCTATCATCATGGTCAGATTGAAAGCTGGAGTCTGTGAACCCCACAAGTTTCAGATCTGACTCGCCATAAACCAACCATTGGTCCTTAGTATTTCTCAAATACTTAAGGATGGCTTTAACCACTTTCCAGTGGTTTTCTCCAGGATCAGATTGGTATCTACTCACTACTCCTAGTGAGTATGCCACATCTGGTCTTGTACATGTCATGGCATACATGATAGATCCCACGGCTGTAGCATATGGGACTCTACTCATACGCTCTCTCTCTTCAGGAGTTGTCGGACAATCCTTCTTAGAGAGAGAAATTCCTTGGCCTATCGGTAGATAGCCCTTCTTGGAATTCTCCATGCTGAACCTCTTCAGCACAGTATCTATGTACATGGACTGGGATAACCCAAGCATCCTTTTAGATCTATCCCTATAGATCTTCATCCCTAGGATGTAGGATGCTTCACCCAAGTCCTTCATGGAGAACTATGATGACAACCAAACTTTTATTCCTTGTAGTGCGGGGATGTCATTCCCGATTAAGAGAATGTCATCCACGTACAAGACAAGGAATACCACAACTGGACCATTTGCCCATTTATAGATGCAGGGCTCTTCTCCATTCTTAATGAAGCCATACGTTTTGATCACCTTATCAAAACGCATGTTCCAACTCGAGAAGCTTGCTTCAATCCATAAATGGATCTCTGAAGCTTGCACACCTTGGACTCATCTGTGGATGTAAACCCCTCAGGTTGTATCATATACACCTCTTCGGTCAGCTCTCCATTAAGAAAAGCTGTCTTTACATCCATCTGCCAGATCTCATAATCTAGATGGGCAGCTATTGCAAGCATTATCCGAATAGATTTGAGCATTGCCACAGGAGAAAATGTCTCGTCATAGTCAATACCATAACGTTGACGATACCCCTTGGCAACCAGACGGGCTTTATAGGTCTCCACCTTTCCGTCTGCGCTCCTCTTCCTTTTGAAGACCCATTTACACCCAATGGGTTTAACCCCTTTAGGTGGGTCAACCAATGTCCATACATCGTTGACCTTCATGGACTCCATTTCGGATTTCATGGCTTCAAGCCATTTCTCGGAATCAGGTCTCTGCATAGCATCCATATAGGTGATCGGATCCTCATTATTCTCATCAAGTTCGATGGGATCACCGTCCCGGACCAAGAAACCGTAGTATCTGTCCGGCTGACGCGGTACTCTACCGGATCGCCTTAATGGTACAGGTATATTGGGCTCCGGATCTGATCTAATCATATCCGACTCAGGTTCAGCTATTGGTGTCGGTCCTTCTACCTGTTGAACTTCATCAAGTTCAACCTTAGAGGCAACGGTTCCTTCACCAAGGAACTCCTTTTCTAAAAAGATTGCCTTAAGGCTGACGAACACCTTTTGTTCATCAGTATGGTAGAAAAATATCTTTTTGTCTCTTTGGGGTACCCTATGAATGAGCATTTGTCAGACCTAGGTCCAAGTTTGTCTGTGACTAATCGTTTGACATAAGCCGGGCACCCCCAGACCCTGAGGTGTGAAAGTACTGGCTTACGCCCTGTCCATATCTCATATGGAGTCTTAATTACAGACTTACTTGGAATCCTATTTAACAGATAACAAGCCGATTCGAGTACATATCCCCAGAAGGATATCAGCAAGCTAGCAAAAAATCCATCATGGATCGGACCATGTCTAACAGAGTCCGATTCCTCCTTTTAAACACACCATTATGCTGTGGTGTTCCTGGAGGAGTCCATTGGGAGAGAATCTCATTCTCTCTTAGATATGTGAGAAACTCACTAGAAAGGTATTCTCCTCCTCGATCAGATCGAAGAGTTTTAATACTCTTTCCAGTTTATTTTTCTACTTCACTTCAGAATCGTTTGAACATTTCAAATGAATCCGACTTATGTTTCATCAGATAGACATATCCATATCGGGATAGGTCATCCATGGAAAGTTATGAAGTAGAAATATCCACCTCTAGCACTGGTGCTCATGGGCCCAC